>NC_140939.1:49720934-49778434 GCF_014529385.1 Adiantum capillus-veneris | reverse complement strand
ACTTAAGAGAGTAGTGGATTTTTTAGCACCTACTTTGCAGAGTGCCCAATGTGTTGCAACAATCCAAAAGAAAAAAGAGACAGTTATTTATGAAGACCCTACAATGATTGATGAAAGGCTTTTAGATTTTTCATTTTCGTCTGGGGCTGGTGATAAGTTTGATTTGGTCTCTTGCATTTTTATTGCTCCATTTAATCTTGATGTGTTTATAGCTGAACAAAGTGAACACTTGAAGCTAGAACAAGAGAAGTTTGAGCTTCACACTCAAGAGGGCAGGGTTAATGTTGGTGAAATGGTGGTAGTCTATTTAAAAGACTGTGATCCTAAAAGACAGTCTTACAAGAAGTATAATCAGCTGCCTCTTATGTACAGGCCCCATTGGTGCAGCTTACATGAACGGGAGTGAAACACATGTCTTGCAAAAGGTCTAAGAAGGGTAGCACCAAGAAGAAATGGTTTGGCATGGAATGTAGTCAAGCCCAAAAACACTTGCTAAGATTGGATGCAAGCAAAGAGAAGGAAGTTTACTTGGAATGTTCATACACATACAAAGCACTTGTTCAAAAGAAGAGGATAAGGTTGGAAGTCAAAAAAAAAATTGTTTTAGCGCAAGAGAAAGCACATGCATGTGGCAAGTTTTGGAAAAATCTAAAAGGAAAGCGTGTTGAGAGCTTTGGTGACTTGACTCTTGAGGATATGCATAAGCATTGCAAGAACCTATATGAGCAACCCAATGTTGATAAGATGGAGTGTTGTAGCTCCCTTCCATTTATGTCTCCCTTCTTTACCATTGAAGATGTATGCCGCGTGCTTGAGAAACTTGCTACTCACAAGGTAGGGGACCTTCAAGGTGTCAAGGCTAAAATGATTAAATGGAAAAGCAAGAAAACATGATATTGGATATGCAATATGTTTAACCATACACTTCAACATGGAATGCCTCATGATTGGAGTGCAAATTGGATCAAACCTTTGCACAAAGGAGGAGATGTAAACAATGTGAACAACTATCGCACTATAATGGTTGGTTCTTTGATGGAAAAGTTATTTGGATGTATCATGGAGATGAAGATAAGTGAATGGGATGAAAATAATGGAACATGTGCGCTTGGCCAAGCAGGTTTTTGAAAGCATCACAGCACTATTGATCACCTTGTCACTCTTGAGTTCTTATGGAAGCATCTCGATTGAAAGGAAAAAAGTTGTATTGTTGCTTTGTGGATTTCAAGAAAGCTTTTGACATGGTACCACAAGGAAATCTTTAGAGACGTATGCAAAGCCTTCAAGTGCCGAGAGAATTTATGCATGCATTCTTTTGCATCTACCAAAAAGTGATATGTGGACTACGTATGGGAGATGGAATTTCAGAGATTTTTGCAAGCACCATTAGTGTCAAACAAAGATGGCCCCTTTCCCCAACCCTCTTTGGGCTACTTATTAATAAATTGGATTGCATGGTTCTTGATTTTATGCAGCAAGAAGGCATAGAAGAGGTTAAGATTGGAAATGCGGTGACCATGCTTTTGCTTTATGCCGATGATGTAGTGGCCTTGGCATATACCTTAGAAGATGCACAAAAGATTATGAGTGTCTTGGAACGCTTTTGCCTACATAGTGGGCTGATCGTGAATGGATCCAAAACCAAGGTTATGCTTGTAAAGACTCTCAATGACAAAAATCCATGCATTGTATACAACAATGAGCAACTTGAAGTGGTAGATCACTTCAAGTACCTTGGCCTTGAGGTTCCATCCAATCATAAATGGAAGGCTTGTGCAATGCGTTGCTTGGAAGCCGGAAAGAGGGCTTATTATGCATTTGAGAACACGTGAGATGCCGGAGAGATCAAGTTTTGGGCTCTCAAAAAGTACCTCTTTGACACATTGGTGACAGGTAGTGCTTCTTTATGGAGTGGAGGTGTGGGGTGGAATCATCGGGCAGTCTATTTGGAAAGAGTTTGAGAATGTCCAAAAGCGTTTTCTCACCAACTTTTTCCAAGTCAAGACACAAACACCCTACTTGCTCTTACTTCTTGAGTCCGGATCGCTTTCCATTGAGGTCTTGGGCATGCAAAGCGTTGTGGAGTACATGCTTAACACACAACGTAGCCCTTTGTATTGACTTCCTAGAATGACATATGAAGTAAGTCAAAAGGTCCAAAATACATGCAAGAGCAATATACTAGGTTCAAGGTGGATGCTTGACATCAAGAAATGGTTTGGAAGATGGGATGCATGTTACTTGGTCAAGGATGCATCGATCGAATCTCAAGTTAACGAGGCCTTCTTACAACGCCAATGTAACACGGCTTGAGAGAAATCCGGAGGTTCTTGCTTCAGCCATTACACCACACATGTTGCCCCAAACTACAAATCTCTCTTCATCTTTGAACGAGGTAACCAAACCAATCCCTACATCCTTGATCCGATCCCGTTGAGTGCAATCTGCACCATTGCCTCCATTCGTCTTACCTCCCATTGTCTACGCTGCAAGACAGGACGTTGGGGCACTAGCGAGGAGTCTCATCGACCTTGCACCTTATGCCCTCGTCAAGTGCAAGAGAGTGAGTATCACACACTACTTGAGTGCTCAACTTTTGACCACATTAGCTCCTCTTTTCCCCATATATTCAGCCACCATGATCTCTCCTACATGCCTTCCTCTCCCAACCACGATGTGCACTCTCTATTGCAATGCTCATTTCAGCCAATTTTGAGCATCAAGAGTCACTTATGACCTCCATTCACACCATGTGACATGTTCATTTGGTCCCATAGGTCATATTTGACCTCGAAGGAAGATAATATAACTCTCCCTCTCTCTCTCTCTCTCTCTCTCTCTCTCTCTCTCTCTCTCTCTCTCTCTCTCTCTCTCAGTTGTAACTCTGCCCTAGCCCTAGCCCTAGCCCATAACTCTGCACAAGACACCGTCCTCTTTTTATTTTGAACTCCTTGTTTCCCCCTAGGCAAGGGTCTGCCCTGGGGGAGGCGTTAAGCCACATCCCAGCCCCACCCCGCCAAAAATGGTGCATCATCTGCTCTTAATGGATGGTTGTCTGACCGCCAATGACGACATCATCTTCCTTGAATTGATGGCGTGGCGGTGTGAAGTAGTTTCCCTGCACCGACGCAAAATTGCTGCACTGCCAACTTGAAGCCCGACATTATTTTTTGATGCTCTGCTAATGAGAAGCCCGACAAGGGTGTGAACCGTTGCTCCATCGACAGCGGTATGAACTGTTGCTCTATGATCTTGAAGGCTAACGACGGTGTGAAGTGCTTCTTGACAATGGCATGCAACCTACGGTGCACCCGATTTGCTAAATAGCATCATGTCCAACATCTTACTGAGCTGATCAAGCGCCCCAAGCTACCTCTATTCATTGGTGGATAGCAGGCTGTCCAGGGTCGACCATGGCCACTCATACATCATCCCGAGGGAAACTTGGCTTTGCCGGATTCATAGCAACACCTTTGAAGATGGACAACATGGCTAGCCTTCAAACCAAAGTTGAAAGACTCCGCAAGGAGAATGATGAGCCTAAGCAAAGGCTTATGTCCTTTGAGGCTCGGCTTGCTGTAATGGAGAACTACAAACAGAAACAATTGGAGAAAATGGAAGTCAAATTTAACGAAGCAAATGTGGAAGTAAGACGACCTTCACAAAGGAAATCCAAACTCAAGTTCAAGAGGAAATGTCCCGCAAGATTGAAAACCATGTGGCGGCCATGTTGTGCGAGCAACAATGAAAAGAGGAAATTGCTCTCAATGTTTGCATTGGTGAGCTCCCAAGCAACTAGAAAGGGGAGGGGGACCTCAAGTTCCACAAGTCCCTTTCCCGCATCCAAGAAAATACCCAGATGATACAATGGGATATAGAAACAATCACCTCTCTTACACATGAACTCCACACCACCCATGCCATCCTTACCTCAAGATCAAGAAAAACCGAATCAAACTCCTTGAGCAATTGAGGCTTCTCAAGGACACCACAATGTGGATTGCAAAAGATCTTACACCCACTCAATTCATACAAAAGAAGGTAGAACTTCAAAAGATGCGACAAGCACGTGCAACAGGAAATGGGTAGTCTATTGAGGAGGTAAAGCTATCATCCAGGAGTTTAGAACTCCTAAACCGGGTCCCTCCTCACTTATCTTCCTTTTTATTTACCCCTTGTTGGACACTCAATCCTTAACTAAAAATGTATCTCACAACTCCCTCGTTTCAATGAGCTCTTTGTAATGTCTTGTTTCCGGTTCCATATGTCATATTTGACCTCCCTAAACGATAGCTAATCTCTCTCTCTCTCTCTCTCTCTCTCTCTCTCTCTCTCTCTCTCTCTCTCTCTCTCTCTCTCTCTCTCTCTCTCTCTCTCTCTCTCGTCCCCATGCATATGTGTCCCACAAGACCAAATAACAAAATGACCATATGATTGAAGTCGTATGATTTATTTGTTAACCACATAACATTATTAGCATTTTGACACATGTGAAATTTTGACTTGATATAATACCGTGCATGGCGCAAACGATCAAAGAATTTATTTTGTCGGAGAGAGAGAGAGAGAGAGAGAGAGAGAGAGAGAGAGAGAGAGAGAGAGAGAGAGAGAGAGAGAGAGAGAGAGAGAGAGAGAGAGAGAGAGAGAGAGAAGCACTCTTGCGTGCACACACACACACACATAGAGATAGATTTTATTATTGTCCTTGGAGGTCAAATATGACCTATGGGACCAAAGCTACACGTGATGTAGTATGTTTATGGCTGATGAGTGACTCTCGATGCTCCAAAATTGTGGTGATGAGATTTGCAATGAAGAGCCCACATTGTGGCTAGGAGAGGAAAGTGTGTAGGTCTAAGTCATGGTTGAAAATGTGAGAGAAGCAAGTTCAAATGTGACCAAAAGTTGAGCACTCTAGTAGGATGTGGTACTCAGACTCTTGAACTTGTAGTGAAATTAATGTTCACAGTCAATTTGACTCTTCTCCATTGCTCCAATGCCTTGTCTCGCATCGAAGGAATGGGAGCTAAGCCAAATGGCTACGATAGTGCGTATTGTCAACAAGGGGATAGGCTCAAGCATGTAAGTTTGAGTACAGTTTCCACCAGATTTAGGGACAATATGGGTGGTGTAATGTATGAAGTGTGACCCACCAGATTTCTCCCAAGCCATGATACATTGGCGTTCTAGAAAATCTTCTGTCACTTGGGAGTCAATTGAAGCATCATGTAGAAAGTGTAAGCATTCCATCTCACAAACCACTTAATTATTTCTTGCATCCATCCCGTGCTCAAGATCTTGCTTTTATGCATCTTTTGAACTTTCTTTCTTGCTTCCCATGCAATTGTAGGAAGTCGATGTGAGGGGTTTTGACACATCTTTATCATGTACTCCGCAACCCTTTCCATGCCCACAACCTCAATTGGAAGAGATCCCGGCTCAAGAAGTAGGAGCATATATGGTGTTTGTGTCTTAACTTGGAGAAATATTTTAAGAAAACACTTTTGAACATTTTCAAATTCTTTCCAAGTAGACTTTGAGATGCTCTTGCCCCACACTTCAACTCCATAAAGAAGAACCGGTGTCACAAATGCATAAAAAAGGTACTTCTTGAGAATCCAACACTTTTGTTTTCTGTTTTAGACATGTTCTCAAATGCATAATATCTTTTCTTTACCATTTCCAAATGACACATAGCACATTCATGCCACTTGTGATTGGACAAAACCTCAAGGCCAAGGTACTTAAAGCTCTCAACAACTTATACACAATGAATACCATGTACACAATGAGTGGCTTCTCCTTATGGTTGGTTTTCACAAGCATAACCTTTCTTTTGGATTCATTCACAATTTCCCATTATGCAAGCAAAAGTTCTCAAGAACAGCCACCATAAGCTTTTGTGCATCTTCTAAAGTGTGTGCTAGAAGCACTACATCATCCGCATACAACAAAAGCATGATTACTGCATTGCAAATAGTGATCTCTTTGATTTTTTCTTCTTGCATAAATTCAAGTACCATTTGTACCAATTGATTGATGCATAGACCAAAGAGACAATGGACGTCCTTGTTTAACCCCAATACTGCTTACAATTTTTTTTTAAATTCCTCTTCGCATGCGCAATTGACATATCACCTTCTCATAGATTCAAGAAACCACAAGCATAAACTCATTTCGTAGTTGGAGTTCTTCCATACTTCTCCACAAATTGTTATGTCGAATCATATCAAAGGCTTTCTAAAAGTCCACAAAACAAAAATACAATCACTTGCTTTTCAACTGCTTTCCTCCATGAGAACACGAAGAGTAACAAGATGATCATGGTGCTATGGCATCGACAAAACCCGCTTGTCCTTTTGCATGTTTTTCATTGTCTTCAGCCCAAATACTCAATTTGATCTCTATTATGCACCCAAACAACTTTGACATAAGAAATCCAATCATTCTAGTCCAATTGTTGTTTACATTCTTTACATCCCCTCCTTTATGTAAAGGCTTGACCCAATTAGTACTCCAATCATAAGGCATACCATGTTGAAGTGCAAGGTTGAACATATCACACATCCACTCATGGATAAAATCTCTCATCCATTCGATCATCTCCGGCTTGATACCTTGAAGATCTCCCGTTTTGCAAGTGGCCAACAGTTCAAGCCCACTACATACATCCTCAATAGTAAAAAAAGAGGGTATACATGGGAATAAACCATAAAATGACATTTTTTAAGCATTCGGTTTCTCATATAATTGCCAACAATGTGTGGACATATCCACAAGACTCAAGTTACCAAAATTTTCAACCCGCTTGCCCCTCAAGTTTCTCCAAAATCTTCCACATGCATGTGCCTTTTCTTGGACTTGAAAAAGTTGTTGCTCTACTTTCCATCTTCTTCTCTTCTTTTGAATCAATGCTTTATATGTATGCAAATGACTCGATAGTTGTCTTTGTCCATAGTTGCATCAAGATTTATCAAGTACTTTTGAGCATCTTCACATTCTTTATCAAACCACCTTTTGCGTGATCTATCTTTGTTGAAAACATGGATATGCTTTATGGCAAAGAGTTCTTCAGCACAAGAACAAATATCTTTCTTGAAAGCTTCCAATTTAGTATCCAATGGTGCATCAATTGAAGCTTTGTCATCCATAACTTTTTCTCAACCATTTCAATGTACATTGGTAACCATTTGAAATCCATACATAGTGATATCTTCTCTTCCCTTTGGATGAGATTATTATGCTTAGTTGCTTCTCCACATGCAAGGTCAATACATAATGTTTTATGGTCTAATTTCGGAGTCCATTAGACAAACATAAAACTCTTTATGTGATACATGATGGCTTTAGAGAGTAGCATATAATCAATCTTTCATATGATGAATCCAAATATTATTAAGGATAATCTTTCATAGTTGGCTTTAGAGAGTAGCATATGATCTGGCTCTTTCTGATCATACAAGTGAAACTCCTCCAACTCCCTTGAAATGTATGGCATATCAAATTGTTGAGTATCATGCTGTGATGTTTTATTGCGAGAATTCATATCCCCAAATACAATAACATCACCTTTGCTTTTTAAATAAGAAATGTCATCTTCTAAACCCAAAAATGGATGATCTTTATCCATGCAAGCATAAAAGGGGGAATCATGATGAGGATTCTAGCAATCGGCTACAAAACTGGGTGCTCTCTTTGGTGTCATAATTTTCATCCATACATGATGTTTGTACTTGTCATCTTTCACAGTTGATATAAAATCTTCCAATCCTTTCTTTGTTGCTTGAGATTCTTTGACCACATCAATGAATGTACATTGTAATCCTCCAAGCCATTAATCCTTTGTGTATCATGCTCCCAAGTTTCAACAAGAAGTACAACATTGGCTTTGCTTGTTAGTTCATCAATGCCAACCCCCACATTCCATGGGTACCCATTACAATTCCAAAAGCATATTTTCAATTGTAACTCGGTCTCATAGGTCACGCGTCCCTATTTGCTTGATGGACTTTCCTCCTCCTTGGGCATATTTTCTTCGTGAGAGATCTCCTTGTTTTTCTTATTCTTTTCATCATATGCTTTGCAACACGTATTTTGTTGTTTAATAATGAAAACATACAAGAAAATTTATATCTCTCAAGCAGATCCAACTATTATTAATGATAATCTTTCATTTGTTCTCATCCGACATGGTGCATACAATTGACCTTTCTCCCGAGTGAGGAGCTCCTTGCTTACCCACTCTATGTGCTCCATAGACCATAACTCCGGACATGCCAAAGTAGGTTTTGAAGAAATCTTTGATAAAAATGGCAAGAGAAGGAGGTGTCTCTAACTTCTCTTTGGGAATTCCACGGATAGCAATGTTCTTGGAATGTCTCTCTCGTTCCTTCAACTCCTCCACATCCACATTCTCAACATTCTTTGTTTGAGCCATAGCTTGAATGAGAGAGGAATTAGGAACCATATTGCTATCACATACATCAGCCCAAGACTTGTTTGTGCATACATTTTGCATGTCGCATAGATCCCGACTTGTGGTGTTAGGAACCATATTGCTATCACATACATCAGCCCAAGACTTGTTTGTGCATACATTTTGCATGTCGCATAGATCCCGACTTGTGGTGTCCAATTTCTCAGAGAGAGAGAGAGAGAGAGAGAGAGAGAGAGAGAGAGAGAGAGAGAAATGCAATTGGAACTTTATTTGTGGGGGTGCTATTTATTTTATATGCATATGTTTCTTAGCTTTAGAAAAAAATTCCTTTGTTAATACATAGCATATCACCTAGGAGAAAAATTGAGGTGATTTTGGCACTACAAATAATAGAATCAACCTGGATAGGGGGCATTTTTGCACACTTCAAATGAGGGAGAAACTAATTGCAAAATACTATTGCAACACAAAATTAAAAACAACACAAGAAAATACATAGCTTTCACTATTCAAAGCTTGTCATTTTATATACATATATTATAAGATTCTAAATTATTTTAGTTCATTTATACATGGAAAATAGATTCTCATATAAAAAAATTATATCATTCATGGAAAAAATAGTTATTTTGCACAATTGATAAGAGAATCAACTTAGAAAGAGTGCATGATTGCACACTTGAAATGGGAAAATAAAGCATAGACACCAACTCCTCCAATTATCTCCTCTAAGTTTTCACATTTGACTCCATTGAGTCTCTCTCTCTCTCTCTCTCTCTCTCTCTCTCTCTCTCTCTCTCTCTCTCTCTCTCTCTCTCTCTCTCTCTCTCTCTCTCTCTCTCTCGTTCAAATTCATGTGTTGAATGTACACAGCAAGTGCGCGCATTCTTTCTCTTTTACCATGTTTGTTTGACTATTCATAAGCATTCATGATCATTCATTTTCCTTGCAACTTTCTCTCTCTTTTCATGAAAATAACATCTATTAGAAATTGAAAGAATGAAAGTTTTTGATTAAATGGGGTAGATGTGAGACAATTAAAAGTTTTCAAACCTCATTATACATTTTGTTTTGGGTTCTAGACTAAGCAAGGATCATCATTTTTATTTTTATTGGGGGGGAGAGAGAGAGAGAGAGAGAGAGAGAGAGAGAGAGAGAGAGAGAGAGAGACTAGTGTCAAAACATCCTTCTCAAATTCTTGATGCACTCTCAAAAGTATCCAATCATCTCATCTAGATAGAAATCTTGATGCACTAGAATGTTAGTCCGATCACAATCACTTAGCCATCACATCTAGATCTCTTTGATCTCTAATAGATGTCCAGAGGCACTAAGTTCCAATCATTCATTAGACAAACTGTTGGTGACATTTCACCTTATCTACATATCTCTAACAATTCATGTGCACGAAAGAGCATATGACTTCAATTTAATCAAGAAAATTTCCAATTTATTCCACATATTAGATTCTTTTGCTTAGTTAGAACCCTCAAATGCACTATTATCTGATTCCCTTACTCTCTAGAATCCTCTGATGAAATTTCAGCCAGCTTGTATGAAGGATTTGTTGATGAGTTAGCATGTCTAGCAAAACCTTGCTTGGTGTGTTCCATAAGTCTCCAAATGGACTCAAACTTTTCTTATAGACAATATTGTCAAATCTATTTCGTCAATCCACAACAAAAATTCCCTCTAAAGAAGAAGAAAAATCTAGGTCATCCTCAAAACAAACATGCTTCTTGGATCTCATTAACAACTTCAAAGTCAACATATAGGCCCGAATAATTGAGAAAATCCATTAATTTTCTCTTCTTTAATTAAGAGTGCTTTAAGCCTTTTATTACCTAATTTATCTTTGTTTGAAGATCTTTGTCAAACTCTTTTTTCAAGTACATTTTTTCTTTTTTGCACTCGGCTTTTATTTTAGCTTCCTTATCCTCTTGAGAGGAGAATTTATGGCCTCTTGGCATCTTGAGTGAATCTCATCATCAATTGAGTCTTTCTTCAAGTGATTCACAACACTTGCACCTTTGAAGTACTTGAACAATTGTTTTCACACATGTGCCAACCTATAATTGACATTTGTACTTTTTTCTATCGAGATTCCACACTAAAAATTTCCTCAGATCTCCCATGGTCTCCTCTATTTTGACATTGGGTTTTATATTTTCTTTATCTCCCTAGCAACCAATGGTGAAAGGGGTGTTGTCTATGTCAAATTCTCCATGACAACCCACGTGTGCTATAGAAAGGATTTGATATTTTGTATAAGAAGAATGTTTTTGAGCTCTAATACCACTATTACAAGCTTGGATACTCCAAGCAAGAAATCAATAGCAATACATAAGTAAGAAATGTAAAATCATTGAACTTGAATGGAAGAGAAGAGGAGAGTAGACGCATCACAATGGAGTTCCGATCAAAGATGTAGTGGGACCAAAGACTGGTGTCCCTTTCAATATTTCTTTATTTTTTATCTTTGCAAAGTACAAATCCCAAGGTTTCAACTCTTTTCAAGGCTTTGGTCTTTGAAAAATACAACTTTTGAGGGTCCAACTTTTCTTTTCACAAAGTATAGCTCTGAAGGGTTCAACTCTCACCGAGTCGTACTTTGATCTTTGAAAAGTACAACTCTGAAGGGCCCAACTCTCTTCAGACTTTACCTATAGATGCTCTTTGAAGATGAGGCCCCAAGGGTCCTTATAAGCTTACATGGGATGCCCAAACGCAGAGCCCAAAATCATCAGATCCAACAGCATTCACAACCAAAAGCTTTGCTCTAAAAATATCACACAAACTCTATTGAAATCTATGAGTGCAAAATGAACAAATATGTATAGCCTACAACATCAAGACTATCAGTGCAACTTTTGGAAATCAGCTTAGAGGTCAAGCTTTTGATAATTTGGTGTTTATATGACTGGCATTCATAAGATTTTTCAAGCTGGTAGGGTTAGGTTTAGTTGACTGATATTGATAAGCTCTTTCAATTTCGTAGGGTTAGGTTTTTATGAAAAATATTCACCCCTTTCGTAGGGTTAGGTTTAGCTGACTTATATTGATAAGCTCTTTCATTTTGGTAGGGTTTGGTTTTTATGAAAAATACTGACCCCTTTTTGGTTTAGGCCACTGGTGCAACCAAAGTGTGTCACCCCTAGCAGAAGGCACATGCAGTGATGTGTATGCTTACAGATGCATAGAAAAGGGCTAGAGAAAATGGGAAGATCTTGTGCAGGCAAGTGACAGTGGAGATGTATGCTTTATGTGGTTTTCTAGACCCAAAAGGCTCCAAATAGGTCCTGATAGGGTGTCAGATGAAGGGTGATCAAAGTGCTATTTTTTGGCCCAGAAGTGTAGAGCTTGAAGTGCTAAAGGAGAAATTTCAGACGGCTCATCAAACCGAGCTACGGAGCCTAAGATATTTGAGTTTGAAGTTTAGTGCATTGCAAATCCTTGTCGGACAAGGCAACTGGGGATAGGTGGCCCAAGTGGATGTCAGTTTATAGTTGCGTAGTGCTCAATTTATGGAGCATACCCATCTTTTCAAATTGCAAATTGAAGCTATGGATTGCAAGGTATGGCCGTTTGAAGTTTGCAAAGGGCTGGGTTGGTGCCCACTTGACCGCATGGGAAATGTGTCATCTGGTGTTTTTTGAGGCTTGACCAAGTTTTGGGTTGTGCTATGCAGCATATGGAGTTAATAGGAAGAAGTTCCTTGTTGATTGGAGCTCGGAGCATGAAGTTATAGCCCGTTGAAGTTGGGGACCCATTGTTCACATCAATACCGATGATTGTTGCAATTTTTGGACCGGCTGTTGGAATGCCTACCAAAGCCAGAAGGGGTCCAAGACGAGCGAGTTTGGAGTCAAGAATGATAACTTCCAAGCGGTCTTACAAGTTCTTGAGCAGGAGGTGGTATGCATCTGAAGTGGGTGGAAAGAAACATTTTTGGTGAATATACTTTTGAAATTCCTAAAGAGGGTTTGGTGAAATTTTGAGGCTTGGGGCAAGGTGGCATGTGACGGGTCAATGGAGTTGTAGGTGCGCAAGGGAGCACGTTGGGGTATAAATTCCATATGAGGCACCCCCACTAACAGCGTGAGGCGTGGGAGCTCCTTGGGAGCATGGCTATGGTGCTGGTCTTTGGGCGCTGTGCTGAGCATGCGCGGGGGTGTAGTATGCGATTCAGATGATGAAATCGCATTTCACCAGAGGGCGTTCCTGTGTGTGCCAAAAAGACACCAAAATTTTATTGAGGAGGTGGTACTCACAGTGGTGCCGACGCAACTGGGTAAACTTGGGGCTCAAGGCAGGGCCGCCACAAAGGGGTGCTTTCACTTGCAAAAAGCGGTGCTAATAATAGAAGAAGGGCCAAAAACGGTTACACACCAAGAGGGTGCAAAAACGTTTTGGAGGAGGAGGGGTGTTTTGGAGAAGAAGGAGGAAGGAGAAGAAGTGGAAGAAGGAGGGTGTTCGCGGAGGATTGGATGCGGAATTTTTGTGTGAAGCAATTGTGAAGAAAGCCGCCGACGGTTGTGTAGAAAAGCTCTTGAGGCCTTTCCCATCTGACGAAGGTTCTCTTACTTGTGTTCTCAAAAGGGGAACGACTCCGAGGCTGCATCAAAGACCTTCCGAGCCCCTTGTTGCTCGTCATATTGGAGACGACTACGTCGTGAGATAGTGCGGATTCTTTGGAATTGTAATAGCTTTTCATTGTGACTAGAAAGAAAAATGCCTATCTACTTGCCTCAATTTGACAGCCAGAGAGGGAGAATTATCAAAATACCCCTAAAAAGGAGATTCTGTCTCACGGCACGCGGGGGACCAACTAGAAAATTCCAAATGGCCCTATGCGTGCCGTGAGGCAAAAAATAAAAAAAGTGGATCACGACGCGTAGAGGGTCATCTAAAATTCTCCATATGGTCCCTCACGTGCCATAATCCAAAATCCCCTTTTTAGGGGTTTTTTGGCGATTTCTCCCTCTTTGGGTGTGAGATTGAGGCAAGTAGATAGGCGTTTTTTAGGTTTTTGGATGTTCCAAACGCATTGCTGATGTCAAAAGCTTAAAATTTCAACACCAATTGACAGTTTTGTGATTTTTTTCAATTTCAATGATGACAAAATCCATATTAAATGAGCGTCACCTACCTCATGAAAAAGACATTCGCACTAAATGAAAAGGCAACCGTTTTCAAGGACCACTGACACCTTTTTTATATTTTTCTTAATCAATCTATTTTTCTACGTAATTTAATCTCTTCTTTCATTGGAAGAGCGCTTTTTTCTCTCTCTTCTAAAGGGCCCTCCAAAAGACCTCTGAAATCTCCTAATGGTCCAGACGGCTCATCAAACCGAGCTACAGAGCCAAGATATTTGAGTTTGAAAGTTTAGTGCATTGCAGATCCTTGCCAGACAAGGCAGTTGGGGATAGGTGGCCCGTGTGGATGTCAGTGTATAATTGCACAGTGCTCAATTTATGGATCATACTCGTCTTTTCAGATTGCAGATCGGAGCTATGGATTGCAAGTTATGGCCGTTTGAAGTTTTGCCGAGGGCCATGCTGGTGCCCACTTGACCACATGGGAAATGTGTCATCTAGTGTCTTTTGAGGCTCGACCAAGTTTTGGATTGTGCTATGCAGCATATGGAGTTAACAAGAATAAGCTGCGTGTCGATTCGAGCTCGGAGCGTGAAGTTATAGCTCGTTGAAGTTGGGGACCCGTTGTTGAGCAGATCAATACTGATGATTGTTGCAATTTTTGGACCGGCGGTTGGAATGCCTGTCAAAGCCAGAAGGGGTCCAAGATAAGGGAGTTTGGAGTTCGGAACGATGGGTTCTATTTTCTTAAGAGGAAATATCTTAGGAACTATAGCTTGAGTGGCAGGGCTAAGAGTTGGTTTTTGCATTGTGACACCCCCAATCCCCGAATAAATAGTGCATTTGGTGGCTATCATCCACGTGCGTCCTAGGTTTTTATTACCCTCCATAGTTCTAGCAGGCATGACCAAAAAGTCTTGAGCTACAACCCCATTGTCATAACTGACAAAAGTGTGCCAGATTCCAAAAATCGTAGTTTTTTTCTTGTTGACACCCTTGACTTGGATAATACTCTCAGATAGAGATTATACTTAGCACCCATGTCCAATAAGACATTATATAGCACTCTTCCATAGGTGCTATTTAGCTCAATAGGGTATCGTAGAGGTGTGTTACAGTTCAACCAACCATCCTCTATCTCAACGTGGAATGCATGTGTAAAATCCAAGATTGGCCTCTCATTTGCATCTTATGCATTGTTGTCTCTCTTTAGCCTCAGCTTGAGTTTGTATTTTATTCAATTCTATTATGCCTTGGCTGCCTTTTTTTATGGATGGCACGTAGCTCCTCTTGGATTAAAGGATCATGATATCTTTTAAATTTTCTACCATTGAGGAATCCAATGGTTTCAACTCCATCAAGAGTCTCCACACGAATGGTTCCTTGTCGGGTGATTTGACATACTCTATATGGTCCTTTTCCCGCATATTTAAACTTTTCTTTTTGTTACTCACTCCATACATAAGGACTTTATCTCCAACATTGATATCCTTGTTCTTTAGATGACGGTCAAACCATTTGTTCCTTATATCTTTCTCCACAAGTGCGTTTTTCACAGTCAATTGTCTTTCTTCATCTAACCTCTTAAGGATATATAAGCGCTCAACTAAAGGGTTACCATCCCAACCTTCTTGTGAAGCTACACGCAGACTAGTAATTACAATCTCCCATGGAATAACTGCTTCTTGGGTATATACCATTTTGAATGGTGTACAATTAATAGCCACTTTGTAACAAGTACGATTAGCCCATAGGACAGAAGTCATCTTCAAATCCCAATCTGTGCAATGAGCTTCCACTGGTTTGGTCAAGGTAGAGATTAAGGTCTTGTTGGTGCTCTCAACTTGGCCATTTGCTTGTGGATAATAAGGTGTGGACTTATGGTGAGCTATTATGAAGTTGGTAGTGAGTTCTTTTATCACTCCATTTATAAAATGAGTGCCATTTTCACTCACAATCTCAAAGGGACAATCAAATCTTGTAGTAATTTTTCAAAGAGAAACTTGGCAGTTGACCTTGCATCAACCTTACGTGTCGCCCTGGCTTCCGACCACTTTGTCACATAGTCAATGGCAACGATAATATATCGAGATTGAATGCTATGAGCTGCCAGACTAATTGGGCCTACAAAGTCCAACCCCCATTTTTCAAATGGTTGAGTCACTTTAACAGGATGTAAGGGCATCTTAACCTTTTGATGTGTGATCTTGTAACGTTGGCATCCATCATTTCCTTTTGTAAAAAGTGATGCATCTTTGAATAATGTAGGCCACCAATAGCCTGATTGCAACACCTTTGTAGCTGTTAGTTCCCTTGAGAAATGTCCTTCGGCTATACCAATGTGGGCTTATTGCAGTATGTATAGATACTCATCCTCATAGGCACAATGTCTAAGAATATCATCCTTCCCTAGCCTGTAGAGAGTTCTTGCAATGAGAGAATAAGGTTCACATTATTTTGACAGTTTTTGAGTTATGTCCTTACGAAGCTCTTTCGGTGGAAAACCATTAACTAGGAATCTCACAATCTTCTCACTCCATTCAGATATGGTTTTGACTAGGAATAGAGAAGTATCGAGAAATTCATCATCAACTCCAGTAGGGGCTTCACCATTGTGTATGTGAGACGAATGATCTGCCATGACATGTCTTTTACCAGGTCTCACCACAACGGTAAAATAAAACTCAAGGAGAATTAACAACCATCATGTAATTCTTCTTGTGGAACAAGGTTTATTTACTAGATACAATAAGGCTCGATGATCAACATAGAAAACAAACTTGTTGGCCAGAAGGTAGTAGCAAAATTTCTTCATTGCATAAATCATACCTAAACCTTCTCTCTATATAGTGGTGTAATATAGTGGTGTAGTTTCTCTTGGCATTGAGGGCGAGCTTTTTGAAATGGGGCCTCTAAACCCAAACCAATGGGCCTACCCTCACAAAATGTTCGTAAAAAGGTACGCACACTACTTGGGGAACCACCTTCTTTTGGGAGTGGAGAAGGAAACCAATCAAAAATAACATTTGCACTCACCCACTCAAGCAACACACTTTGAGAACCCTTACTCTATGTGCACTTTGGACACTTGACACCATCAACGATTATGCAACCCAATGCCATGCATCAAATGTAAATATGCAATTTGTGGAATAGCATTCACCTTCTCCCCATAAGAATACCCATGATACATCCAAACTCCTCCTCTCTCAAGCACTCATCAAAAAATCATGCGCACAAGACCTGCCTCTCAAACACACAAGAGAATCACCTACATCGAACTAACACACTTTGCATAGAGAGCTCATCTCCATCTATGCAATGCCTTGACAAATAAAATCACCATGAGAGGTAGCCACATGCATATGTAATGAAGAAAAAGAGAGTTGGAGTGAGAATTTTCTTTAGACTAATTGAATAAGTGTGGAGAAACAAACCAATGGTAAATTGAGAGTAGAACACTTACTTGATTTCTCGCACACCTTTTAAGGGGTAGACAGACGCTGGCTAACCATCACGAATTGCGACACTTGATTGTTTGAAGATGATTTAATGATCATTAACATAACCATGAGTGAGATCATGATGTATTTACAATTTTTTGAGGTTCTACAATGATTTATTGGGTTGATGGAGTAAGAGATTGTAGAATAGAAAGAGTGGAGGATAGAGTTGCACTTCCTCCAAAGAGGAGGGTTAGGAGTGAGGATGTGAAAGAGGGAGAGTTGGGGGTTTCTCAACTATTGATCAAGAAAAACATGAAGTTGAAAATATAGGTGTGTGTCCTTGAGTCTCTCCAAGGGGGGCTATTTATAGTTGTGTAGGAGTGGGATTATGCTACACTTAATTAGGGTGAGTGATTAGCCCTAATTAAGTGTCCTTTGACTACTCATTGAATATTTTACATAAAAGGGACTATTTATTCACCAAAAATATCATTTTAGATCGTGAAGTCTCCATAGGGGTGCATAATGTAGGTGGGCCCCACCATGAGGCCCTTCGGGTGGCTCCTGCGGGGTATCTCAACCTGTCTGTCTTGGCATTTAGAAAGCATCTTTAGGTTGGTCCCATCACATTCAAGTGACCTAGAACACTCATTGCTCTTCTAGAATATGAGTAGGGGAAAAATAAGATCTCACCCTCTTGATTTACAGTTCCCTTTTGCTGTGAATCTGACAGATTTACACTATTTTGACCATAACTTTTTACCTGTAGCTCGGAATGACATGCTTCAAAAGGAAAATTTGACCTTCTCAACATGTTTGATATGAATTTGGACTATTCTTCATGTGCATGCACCAAGGAATTCAGTTTGGAAGGTCCACACTAGGCTAGGGAACCTTTTGCTTCCAAGTCTTCTTGTATGGGCCCTTTGCTTGTATGCATCCAAGGGGAATCATGCTTTTTCAAAAGGGTATGATGCTTAAACAAATAGAGGAGGGCCCAATATTATTTGCTTGTGAGAATAACATACAATTTGAGTCTTTTTGAAAGGAGAAAAACTATATGTATATTCTTAAGAGATATTGGGCCACCTATGTAGGGGGCATAGAATACTTGTAGAGATGGACCATAATCTTTGGTAAAGACAAGTGGAGAGTTGATTTTCCATGGTAATTTATCTATATGGGATGGAAGATGGATATATTATTTTTCTACTACTAATTCACAAGAGGTAAGAAAGTTTGGGGGTAGATAGTTGGTTATTGTATGCTTACTTTTATTTAGAAACCAAAAAGAAAAGGGTGGTAATATAAATATATGACTAAGGTGACATTTTTGGGAAGAGTACAATGTATGTGTTGCCACAAAGGTTAAACGAAGAGGGGGAATTTACTCTAGATAACTTAATAGCGTAGAAAAGTATATACACATATGAGGAAGAGGACGTTGAGTAGGCTGAAAAAATGTTGCAAAAAGATGGTTACCATTTTATGCCACTCAATACTATGCCTCGACAAATGATAGAGCAAGTGAAGTCAGGTGCTTTCTTTGCCAAGAAATAGCACCACCTGCAAGAAGAAATACATGCCCAGAGATGCTATGAATATTTGGGTCTTGCCCATCCCAGTCGACATCAACAAAACCTTTGAGTTGTAGTGGTGATGAGTGGTACTGATGATAATAGGTTAGAGAATGATGGCAAGTGTGGTGTAATTAGTGCAGTGATATCTTGGCAGCGAGACCATGGCATTTGGGAGGTTCCATCATATGGAGAGATAATACATGACCTATAAAGCTAATGTCAAGCCTTGTGCATGATATGATGTATCTTTGTTGGCCAATTAAGTGAGCATAGGGAAAGCTTGACATAGAATAGTTATCATCATCAGATGGTGGCAGAGATGTGAATAGTTTATGCTTGACAAGTAGTGGTGTAGAGAGTTTTGCATTATAAGAGAGAAGACCATACTCACCCAATATGTCTTCAATGTATTTCCGTTGTGAGAGCTTGATGAATCTGCCATTTGGATCCCTGTTGACCTCTATACCCAAGAAGTAGGTCATAGGGCCGTTTTCATGGACTGGGAATTCTTCCTTGAACATTTCCACAACATGTGAGACATATGTCTCATCACTAGCAATGATAGGAATATCATTGATATAGACACCAATGATTGCCCATCCATGAAAGAGAGTATGATAGAATAGATTGGGGTCAGAACTACATTGAACCCATCCCCATTTGATAAGAAAAGCATGCAAGCACTTGAACCATTGTCGTGCAGACTGCTTAAGACTGTATATAGGCTTATTTAGCTTGCATACATAGATAGTGGGATCATCACAATAGAAGTAGGGCGGTTGAGCCATATAAATGACTTCATCTAGCCATCCATGTAGAAAGGCAGTGCGAATGTCAATGTGATGAAGTGGAATGTCAAAGAAAGCGGCTAATGCAACAAGTATGTGAAATGATGCGATGCCCATGATGGGAGAGTAAGTATCAGTGAAATATGGTGACCATGTTGTTGCGTATAGCCCTTCGCAACAAGCCTTGCTTTGTAGCGTTCGACAGAACCGTTGGGGCGATGCTTCTTCTTGAGAATCCATTGGCAACCGATGACATTGGCGTCGTCGGATTTTGATGTGATAGTCCAAGTTTGAGCTTCTTCATATGCTTGAAGCTCTTCCTTCATGGCTTCAATCCATTGTTCACCTTCGGGAGAGGCAATGGCGTCTTCGATTGAGAGCGTGTTCTCCTCGAGCGGATCGGGGATGTTGATGGAGAGGTCTTCTTCTTCTTGAAGCAAGAATGAGGCGAAGGAAGCACCAATTTGGCCACACCCCCCCTCCATTATAACCAGAGGACAGTCTCTCTCTCCTGCTCGGCTCCGCCAACCCACCATCTCTCTCTTACCTTGCTTCTGTGTCACCCAGCCCCGTGGGGGCATAAAACAAGCCTCCACCCTCTATCTTCTACCGCCGGGTTGCCATGCTTTACAAAAGTCTCCCTCTCTCCCTTCCATTATTCATATTAGCTCAATCTTCTCTCTCTCTCTCTGTCTCTCTCTATCTCTCTCTCTCTCTCTCTCTCTCTCTCTCTCTCTCTCTCTCTCTCTCTCTCTCTCTCTCTCTCTTTTTCTCTCAGCCCTCCTCGCCCGTCCATACTTCCCCCCTGGGGGGCCACCATATACCCCTCTCCTCTCCCCTCTCGTCCACACTCCCTCAACCTCACTCTCCCCTCCCTTTATCCGCCTTGTCTTTCTCCTACTAGTGGGCCACCACTCTCCCAAGCTCTCTTTCTCTCTATCTCTCTCTCTCCCTAGTCTCTTTCTTTATCTTTCTCTCTCCCTCCCTCATTTTAACACTCTCCTGCTCTCTATGTGAACAGCCCTGCAAGGCGGCAATACAATAAGCTCTCTCTCTCTCTCTCTCTCTCTCTCTCTCTCTCTCTCTCTCTCTCTCACTCTCTCTCTCTCTCTCTCATGATACACACACACACACACACCCTTGTTCTCCTCCTTCTTTCACCCTCACCCCCCCTAACCCACTATTTCCCATCACATTGACTTCCTTCCCCCCCCCCCCCCCCCCTCTTCCCTTCTCGTCCCTGTCTGGCAGGCTCACACCCGAGCTCTCTCTCTGTGTCAAGCAGCCCACGAAGGTGCAACCATAATCTCTCTCCCTCTTTCATACACACACACACACACACACTCATTCACACCACACACCAAAACACACACACTCCCACCCCTCACCCACTCACCCCCACCATCACTAAGCTCTCTCCCTTGCTCTCTCTCTCTCTCTCTCTCTCTCTCTCTCTCTCTCTCTCTCTCTCTCTCTCTCTCTCTCCCTCTCCGTACAAGCGGTCCCAAAGGCGCATTAAAGTAAAACACACACACACACACACACACACACACACACACACACACACACACACACTGTGGTACTATTAAGGCTTTAGTTTTTCCCTCCTCCTATATATTTTTTCCCCTCCCCCCCCCCCCCCCCCCCCCCCCCCCCCCCCCCCCCCGACCCTGAAGCACTCATGGGATAGTGACTTATAACATTCAACTATGGGGCTATGCCCTTGCATAACAAATCTCTCCTAGAATTGGGCATGACTAAAACACCGAGCTCTCATTGCAAATGGTAGGCGGCCTGCGCATCTTGGGTATGGATCTCCCTAGCAAGGCTTTCTGTGCATCTCTTGAAGATGCTACACAGCAGGGAGGCTTGCCTCTCTCATCGATCACGCTCAGGAAAATGCAGCTCAAAACTCTGTAAATAAGGTGAGGGTGCACCTTGCCCCTCACTTAGCCTGTGTATGTTTTTGTTGTTCTGACTAAAGGAAATATACCGTCTATTTCACTGTCCGAGCTATGGAGCTCGCCGCTCAAAACACTTAGGTTTTTTTGAACAAATCTTTTGGTTATTTGTTGCTTCAAAAACAGTTGGTTAATACTACCTGCAGTAGTTCTCATAGCATAACACAGAACTGAATAACATTCATTAAGGCTTTTTTCTTTACGAAGTGGTTTTGGAAATACTCTGCGTAGAATGGTTTTTTTCATAAAAACTGATGTAGCCCTTAAAAATGGTAGCAATGTATACTAATGGGATTTAGTAGAAGGATTGGGGGATTTGCTGACTGATCTTGTTGAGAAAAATATGCATCATTGGGTATCTTGGCTTGGCTTAAGCCACTGCAGGTCCTACTGTTTACCAACCAATCTAAAGTTTGTTCAAAAAAGATGGCTCTGTTTTTAAGCCAATACAGGCTTTTTTGCTAAGCGCTGTTTTCGCCGACATTGGTTTTTTTGGGGCTCTGTTTTAAGTTGACTCTGGTCTTTTTTTCTCTGTTCAAGCCTAATAGTAACCGAACATTACAATGTTCTGGATGATGACTAATCACTTGGCTTTTGTTAAGAAAAAGGGGGGGTAAGTATATAGCTAATGCACTTTTGCTCTGGCCTATAGCTAAAGCTAGTGACCGCATGAGAAGTGAATGGAACCTTGAGTTTTCTGAAATCTTATGCTTGTTTTGGTGATAAAACTCTGTCTAACACTAACAAGGAGACGTCTGGCTCTTCTGTGTTAAGAAATATGGCAACTCTTGGACTTTGGCATAATACCTTCCCTCATGATTTCATATGGGGAGAAGGTGTTAAGGTTATCTAGCACCTATGACAATGGAGGTATCTTGGAGAAAAACAAGGCTGAAATCTACCGAACTGTATTGAATACTTAAAACTTGAAGTTTTTTGAAGGTAAGTATATACTCACAACAAAAAAATCTGGCCTTTGGCTCATGACATAAAGTTACACTTGATTGGTAAGTATATGGTTGCTAGTGTTAGTAAAAAGCATAGCTACCAAGCTATGAAGAAATCTTTGGAGATTGAAGGTAAGTATATGGCTGGTTCCCTCAAAACTTGGCATAAATACTGAGATATGGCTTGAGAAATGAGGTTCCACTTGTAAAAAATGGTATTTTTTTTTATACTTTAGTGCTTGGTAAGTAGATGGTTGCTATTATGGGCTCAAGCATAGCTACCAAGCTATGTCTTAACAAGTAAACCTCACTATTCTTAAAAACTTTTTTTGATGGACTTCACCACTCATATTAGAAAGTATATTATACCAGTGATTTTGGAAGGAATATGTAAAGAGTGCATCTAAAAGCTTGTCTAAAGTAAGCTTTTTTTGATGGACTTCACCACTCATATTAGAAAGTACATTATACCACAGATTTTGGAAGGAATATGTAAAGAGTGCATCTAAAAGCTTGTCTAAAGTAAGCTTTTTTTGATGGACTTCACCACTAATATTAGAAAGTATATTATACCACTGATTTTGGAAGGAATATGTAAAGAGTGCTAAAATCTAATAAATCTAAAAGCTTGTCTAAAGTAAGTAAATTCTGTAAGATGGACATGGATAACAATTGATATAGTCCATTGATACCTGTAAAACACATCCAAGGCTAACTGAATTGTTGTCTTGTTTGGATGGATGCAGGTAAGGACTCTATCTTATCTTGGAGGGTTTTCTTTTCTTTGGCAAGCAACATTACTATGATGAAGTACCCACTGAGGAACGGGGAAGTCTTTTTTACTTCCAACCCTATTGAAAGAGGACCTCTTTCCTACAATCATTGTACCTAAATAATTGTGATACTGAGTTATTTTTGTACATATCAGTTCATTGTTCCTTGGCCAGCTGTCTTTTGAATGTAAAGATTCAATTATATCTTATTAGTTAAGATTTAAACAGCTACACACACATACTCACAACACCCACACCCACACCCTCACACAATTACAAATAGCACACACACGCATTTACGCACCCATATATATACGAGCACACGTGCCTACGTGCACACACATATTCAAAAGGCACACGCACATCATACGCACCCACCAAAAATTAAAAAACAACGAAGTTCAATGCCATTGACAAAAGAAACGACCAAGTCGCGCGATGCCGACGAAGGCATGCCCTGACCGGCCGCAAAACTGCCGAACACGCTACATTGACGCACCAACGAGGACCGCCGTTCGTTGACATCTCGTCCACGATTCATCTTTGAAGTAATATCCGTAGGTTATCATTATTTTTCCAGTTTCAAGCCAAATCTTGTAAAAAACCCCAATTGTAAATTATCACCTCTCTCTAAGTGATGGCTACAAAGGCCTACCTAGGAGTTTTCATTTTTAAATCCTCCTAAGACAAAGCAAGGGTCAACCATCTGGGACCCACCACCTTGCTTTGTCTCCCTTGATTAGGACCTTAAACCTTATCAAACCTCCTAAACCTAAAGCAGCCTGCACCTATAAAAAGGCACTGAGAGGTCACTATCGGGGGGGGGGGGGGGGGGTCAGCACTTGGTAGAATTTTGGTGGGATGGATTGGCAACACTTGCTTCAAGAGAGAGGGATTTAGTGTAGCATTTGGGAAATAGCACTATGTTAAGAAGCCATGTCTACACCTTGATTCCAATGGTCGCCACACACTCACAATAGTAGAAATCTTCGTGTTTATGAGTCACCTCTAGAGAACGCACTATTAGGCTCACTATATCTCTCTGTCACCATGGTTTCCACCTCACCAAATATAAGTTTTCTATAAATATTGCATTAAATTAGTTTCCTCTCACACCCGGAGGGGTTTTCATCACCTGCATCTCTCTCTCTCTCTCTCTCTCTCTCTCTCTCTCTCTCTCTCCCTCCCTGTGTGTGTGTGTGTGTGTGTGTGTGTGTGTGTGTGTGTGTGTGTGTGTGTGTGAAGAGTTGGTTTTGTTTCAAATCACTGTATTCCGCATCCTAGCCACTCAAAGCTAGGTGGGGCCCCTATTTATTTCACCATGGCCAACTCGGCATGCATCGGCTTCTGGCATTTTGAGTTTATTGGGGTGTGTGTCATGCTTTGCGCTCTTCATTTGGTGGCCCCACTGAGGAGAGCTTCTCAAAAACCTCTGGTTTACAATACTAAAGACACTGCACATCGTGGACCATGGACAAATGGCTGCAAGAATTCTCCAACTAGAGAACGGAGGAGGAGGAGACTGAAGAATCACTGACCGCCTTCATGAAATACTATTGCAAGGCTGTAGCATTGTCAGTATTCAAGAGGTAAGCTCCCCATCTCGTATTGTTCGTGCTAACCAAAAATTAAGAGCATCAGTTGGGAAGGCTATAAAATGCCATCATTGTTGTCAACCAAAGCACACTATCAATGAATGCGAGCAATGAAGGTAACGAAGAGGATGAAATCATCTACATCGACGTTCACTGTGAGGAGGTCGTCCATATCAAGGGAGGAAAAAGATCGGTAAGGCCTCTCTTTCCTAAGGAAACTGCAAGTAAAGGTATAGCCTCTACTCCTAAATGGCCAAAGGGGCTGCTCGAGCCAAAGGAAAGGAAGGGCTAGGCCAGATTGGAAACACATGACCCCAAAGGAAGAAACACCTGGCCACACAAGTGCTTCAAGTTTGGGAAGCAGAGTCATGCCTAGTTTGTCAAAAAGAAGTTCATCCAAGGCGAAGCGGCGGAATCGATTTGCACAGCGCGTGCGAGTGCTGCTAGTCCATTTCGACAATCCTGAAGCAGAAGTGGTAAGAAGGTTCCCATTCCCTAGGGAGGAGTCGTTCATCTAAAACGCTCAATGTTTTGGAGGATGGGTAGAGGGCCTTCCCGTACATCTCATCTTGAAGAAACTATCCAGCACGGGTGAGACCCAGTGGGCTAGAGACGAGTTACAGCTGAATGGAGTGGAGTTCATGCCCTAGGGAGGAGTGTTTCGGCTACTACGCTCACTGTTTTGGAGGACGGGTACAGGGCCTTCCTCCTCTCCCCGTACAGCTCATCCTAAAGAAATTGTCCACCACAGGTGAGACCAAGTGGGCTAGAGATGCGAGTTACAACTGAATGGAGTGGAGTTCATGCAACATGCCAACTATGGTAATTACTTATAGATGCTACTAGCTAAAAGGTTAGGAGTAGTCAAACACGTCGCCATCACGCCGTATGTGCTGAGGTACAAAGAAAAAGCGGAGCCTATGAAAGGTGACGACCTCCTGTGGATGTGCTAACTCATCAACACCGACATGGTAAGAGTATAAGTAAGTGCTCCACCTTCTGTGCATCATGGAAAACGGACCAACAAATTTCCCGTTTAGGGTTTTGTAACACATGCATGTGAATGTTTATGTAGATAGGAAAATCTTCTACCAAAAGAAGATTGTGTATCTGTTTGGTGCTGCGGTGCTAGGAGAAATCCTTAGCTCCCCAAACCCTATTATTCTCCACGTACTGGATTACCACCACTCTTTCAATGTTTTCATTTCTATCCTATTTTAAATCCATCCACCCAACCCTGTAAAAAGCCGTTATGCGCCGTTGAGTCATTTGTGATTATAAAAATTAAAAAATTAAAAAAATGTAATTTCCTGCTCATTGAGTTATTACCATGTCAAGTGTCTCTTTTCTCACATTCAATGGAAAAAAAGTAGAAGATATCACCACCAATTTTTTGGATGACTTTGACATCGCTTGTGTGATTTGCAACAAGGATGACGATGCCTCACGACTATGAATTTTTCCTCTACTAATGAAAGTAGAAGCCAAGTCTTGGTACAATGCTTTGCCCCTACCAAGAATGCATGGGATGTACTACGTGATGGCTTTGTGAAGAGCTTTGGTGGAGGCACAACTGCAGAAAGCTATGGCAGCTGTTGACGGAGTTAAATCAGGGATGTCTGCTAGAGTATGCCACTTACAAATCCAAGTTTGTGGATTTGTGGGAGTGATGGGTTGCCTCCCTGGAGGGAAATGAAGGAGAACCTAATTTCCTGAAGAAGGGCCATTTCATTGTTGTCCTGTGGTCACCGCTTAAGGAGAAGGTGAAGGGGAGGTTCCCTGCAACGTATGAGTTGGCAGTGGACGTAGCCCACCTTAAAGACAAGAATCTGTGCATGCAAGCAAGAGTCAATGAGTCAGAGGAATCAAGCTCGGTTTGACTAACCCCAGTGACTAGAACAACCACTCATAGAACCCAACCACAAGAGCCATTAGAAGAGCAGCAAGACCTGTTGAGTCGCATCACTACTCAGCTTGAAAGTTTATCCGTGCATCTGGTACAACAAGGACATGTACCTGTCAAAAATCTAGAGCAAGGGAGAGGACAGTGAAGGAAAAACCAAGAATACCACTGCTATAATTGCAGGGAAGACGACCATGACATGTATTACTTCTCATATCCGAGAAGGAAGAACTTCAATAGAGGAGGAATACAGAATCAGATCTCTCCACCAAGGGCAAGACCACCACCACCCAGGCAACCAGGGTTGATTCCATCGATCCAAATCCTTCGGCCACCTGTACAACAACCACCACCACCACAACCTCTCATTCCACCACTACCTCCACCACCTGCTGTAAACCAAGCAGTGAGTGTTATTAGCCTGGAAGCTAAAGGGAAGGCAAAGGTAGAAGAACCAGTCCAAGAGAATAACAAAGGAAAAGGAAAGGTAGAAGAATTTGATGCCATGGGAGTGAAGTGTGACATGCACGAAGAAGCCTCTCAAAGGGAGGGAAAGATAAAAGGAAAAGGCGAATCTAGAAAACAGGCATCTAAGCCTCGACGGAAGATCGACATTGTGGAATTTTCACTAGGTGAGCATGCTAAACCATATGACCTAGTTCATGATATGTTGATGCAGGGTCCAAAGATAACCTGGCCCCAGTTACTCCATCTTGCACCAAGGATGAGGAGACAATGGACAAAGATGGTGAGTACAAGAAAATCAAGACCAAGGATAGTTGGGGCTATCTCTCTAGGAGGAATCTTGATGACATCCTACCAACCATGGATGCCCACATCAATGGGAAACATATCTCAAACATCTACATAGATGGTGGCTCACAGATATGCTTCATGAGTGAGAAATTGATGCACCATCTAGGCCTAGAGGTAAGTAAGTCGGCACCCTGCCGAGCCAAAATGACAAATAACGTCAGAGTGAAATGCGCAGGCATTGTGAATGCAGTCAAAGTGAAGGCATTTAACATAGAAGTGGAGGTAGAAACTTTTGTCATGCCACACAAAGGGGAGGGCTACCCTATCATTCTTGGAAGACCCTGGCTCATGTCTATGGAAGCTAAGCAAGACTGGAGTACCAACATGATTCAAATGAAGGATGCTAAAGGGAACTCCAATTCTATGACATGAGGACCGGGAAGCAATGCAACATAACCTTGGAGGCATTGGAAGATGACTCCACCAGTGACTATTTGTCCACCTCAGGAGAAGAAACAACAACAACTGAAGAGAGTGACAATAGCATCGAAGTAATGGGGGTCATCCTCAAAGACCCAAAAAGAATGGCACAATTTGAAACACCATTGGCAAACCAAGAGGGACCATCAGGTATGCAACCCTTGGTGGATACAAGTAAGTTACCTTGGATGCTCTCCAGTGAGTTAATTGGTGAAGAGAGGAGAGAATATGTCTCTATGCTAGGTAACTTCACCACATTGTTCATTGATGGTAATGATAAGATCACAGGAATCATAGTGGTACAACACCGCACAAGACTCAAGAAAGGGAGTAATCCCTAGTGCAAAAGCTCAGAAGGCTTGGGGTAATTCAACAAGAAGCATTTCTCAAAGAGGTAAGGAATTTTCTACAGGCATGTTTCAATTGAAGACTCAGAGTGGGTCTCTCCAGTGGTAGTCATGCCAAAGAAGAATGGTAAGTGGATAATTTGTGTATACTACAAACCTCTCAATGCAACAACAAAGACAGATCATTTTCCCCTCCCATTCCAAGATGAAATTATAATGAGGTAGCAGGTCATGAGAGCTACACAGTATGTGATGTCTACTCAGGCTACTTTCAGATTAGTATTGAGAAGAAGACCAAAAAAAGACAACTTTCATAACACCATGGGGATGTTTTGCTTACAGAGTGATGCCTTTTGGCCTCACCAACGCTCCGGCCACATTCCAATGCTATGTGACTTTTGTCTTCTAGCCATACTTTGGAATGTCAATACGAGTCTTCATAGATGATTTTTGCATCTACAGTTCACGCTCCCTCCATTTGAGCAGGGTGTATGATGGCTTGGCTAGGCTACAAACCTTGGGTGTCCAGCTCAACATGGATAAGTGCCACATTGGTGAAAGCATGGTCACTCTTCTTGGACATGTAATTTTAGCAAAAGGGATTGAGGTTGACCCTAGCAAAATTCAAGCTTTGGTATCTTTGTCATCACCCACCACAGCTAAGCAGTTGGTCTCTTTCCTTTAGAAGGTAAGTTATTTCAATAGGTTCATTCACTTTCTCTCTGAGGTGGTTCTCCCTCTACAATAAGTCACCCATAGAGATGTATTCTCATAAAGTGAAGAAAATGAGCGACAGTTTACTGAAGTGAAACAAATCATGGCCACACTTCCCACCATTGCACCCCTAGATGGGACGTGCCATTTTATGTGAACCCCAATGTAGGAAGTGATACACTTGGAGCCGTACTAATGAAAAAGGACCCCCAAACCTCTCTCATGCGTCCTATTTACTTCTCTAGTCGTGTCATGACCCCATCAAAGAAAGGATTCACTGCAGTAGAGCACATGGTGCTTGCATTACTGTTTTCCACTACAAAGTTCCGCTCTTATCTATTGCCTAGATCCTTTGTAATTCTGACAATGGAAGAGGTCTTTCCGTATGTAATGCAGCACGTGGATGTATCATCTAGGATCTCTAAGTGGCTGGTTAGATTACAAGAGTTTGACTACACCATGCATATAGAAAACTCCACCAGGGCTAGTCTATCAGGTATTCTTACTCATCGTCACTATGAGAAGAAGCTAAAGGTCAACAGGGAAGGTAAGGAAGTGACACCAATGGTAGAAAATCCTAAGCTAGAAAGAGCTCATTCTCTTTTCTTTGATGGAGCATACAAAAGAACACTGGGCCAGTCTAAAAACTGGCATCATCATTTTCTATGATAAAAAGGAGAAGGTATTCTCTATTGGGCAGCTGTTACACTCCCACTCCAACAATGAAGCAGAGTACGCGGCTTTAATTCTTAGATTAGAACATGGTATTTTGCAAGGGATTCAATGCATAAATGTGTTTGGCGATGCTATGCTATTGATAAATCAAATAAATGGCACTTGGCCAATTACACCAAGTTAAGGACCTTTTAACAAAGTTTTGACGCAGTGCAGTTATTTCATGTCCCTAGGGCAGAAAACCAAGAGGTAGATTCTCTAGCCAAGGAAAGAATACAAGATGTTCCCATAGGAGCAATCAAACTGAAACTACCCCTCTTTCAAGGTAGCGATGCTATGCCTGATATCCTCGAGTTCTTAGATAAAGGATAATGTCCTGAAGGGTACACCAAGGGCCAGAAACAATGGCTTGTTAGGAAGGCTACAAGATACCACCTTGTAAACAACAACTTATATTGTAAAGGAAAAGACCCAATTCTCAAGCGAGTGCCAACCTCCAGTGAGATCATGGAGGTAATCTCAAGTTGCCATGATGGTGTATGTGGCGGACATTTTTCTTTAGATATCACCAATAGGAAGATTCTACAGGTGGGATTCTCTTGACCTAGTCTGAAAAGAGATGTGCATCCTTGGTGTAAAACATGCAAGGCCTGTCAAGTGTCTAGTGATCATACACTAACCTATGAGCCACAAACTCCTATCATCTCATATGGTCCATTTGAAAAGCGGGGAATAGATGCAATTGGTCCTCTACCAAGGGCCCAATCAGATAAACTATACATTCTATTTAGTGTAGACTACATCATGACCTAATGGTTGGAAGCACCACCACCACATTCATTATATCCCAAGAAGTGGCAAGTTCATATTTGAGCACATTTGTTGTCGTTTTGGCACACCTCTAGAGATAATATTTGATAGAGGACTAGGCTTGAAAGTCTATTTGGTGGGAGAATTGATGAAAAAGTTAGGCATTACACGCCGACATTCCACCCCATACTATCCACAATACAATGGCCTAGTGGAAAAGGGTATACGTCATGATCTGTAATCATCACAAAGCAGGTGAATAACCACACATGTGATTGGGATAAGCATCTCATGGACGCTCTTTGGGCCTATCGCACAACATTCCAAACATCAGTAGGTTTCACCCCTTTACATCTAGTATATGGAAAGGAGGCCATTCTACCCATCGAGGTACAGATAGCCAGCTTGCGAGTCATGGCTAGTCAATTACAACGCCCAATTTCCCATCTCCGCAACCACATCCTGGATCTGTAAAGGCTCCAACTAGATAGAGAAGATTCAATCAATTACTATGTAGCACAAGTAGAGCGACGCTGACTCACATTCAATCAAGGGCTTAAGGAAAAGGGTCTGGAAAAAGGCATGTTAGTGTTAAGATACGACAATAGATATGACACTAGGAAAGACAAGAAATTTCAACCTAGATGGGAAGGGCCATTTATTGTCAAGAGGTGCTATGCCAATGGCAGTTACAAATTGATGGAAGCAAATGATAGAATTCACAAGACCAGAGTCAATGGATGGAGGCTCAAGAGGTACTTTTTAAGGTTTGATTCAGAGTTCATGCTAGACATTCCAGAGGAGAGAGAACCCTCCAACTCTGCTACTAAAGAATTAGAAGTAGGGCTAGAAGAATGAATGCCTATATCCAGAAGGGAGGGCTAATGACGGCCACTTTTCGAAACCGTGGCCACAAGAACCAACCCCAATCCGGCATGAGCACAATACCAAAAAAACGATAAAAAATGTTTTTTCTAACATTCACCACCCCATTTCTATGCTTGGCCACAGCTGGCCGCCACCAATTTGGCCACACCCCCCCTCCATTATCACCAGAGGATAGCCTCTCTCTCTCTCTCTCTCTCTCTCTCTCTCTCTCTCTCTCTCTCTCTCTCTCTCCTCCTCGGCTCCATCAACCCACTCTCTCTCTCTTACCTTGCCTCTGTGTCACCCAACCCCGTGGGGGCATTCATTAGGCAAAATTTGGACTCACAAAGGGGCCTTATAAAGAGTTTGACTTCCTCTCTCATGTCCAAAACGGGCGTGCTGTAAAATTTTTGCAAATCAACTCTAAACATGGCGGAGATTTGACAATTAGAATATACTCTTCAAGGTCTTTCTATTGATATATAGCACGCCATGAGATTCCTCATATTTTGAAAGATTCTATTTTTGATGATGTGACAAGTCCATCTAGAATCTAAAGAATAAAAAAATAGAATCTTTCAAAATATGAGGAATCTTGTGGCGTGCTATATATCAATAAAAAGAGCTTGAAGAGTAGATTCTAACTGACAAATCTCCGCCAAGTTTAGAGTTGATTTGCAAAAATTTTACCGCACGTCCGTTTTGGACATAAGAGAGGAAGTCAAACTCCTTATAAGGCCCCTTTGTGAGTCACAATTGTGCCTAATGAAACAAGTTGCCACCCTCTATCTTTTACCGGAGGGCCGCCATGCTTTACAAAAGTCTCCCTCTCTCCCTTCCATTATTCATATTAGATCAATCTTCTCTCTCTCTCTCTCTCTCTCTCTCTCTCTCTCTCTCTCTCTCTCTCAGACCTCCTCGCTCATCCACACTTCACCCCCCGGTGGCCCGCCATATCACCCTCTACCTCTCCCCTCTTGTCCACAACTCCCTCGACCTCACTCTCCCCTCCCTTTATCCACCTTGTCTTTCTCCTATTGGCGGGCCACCACTCTCTCAAGCTCTCTCTCTCTCTCTCTCTCTCTCTCTCTCTCTCTCTCTCTCTCTCTCCCTCCCTCTTTTTAACACTCTCTCGCTCTTTGTGTGAATGGCCCCGCAAGGGTGCAATACAATAAGTTCTCTCTCTCTCTCTCTCTCTCTCTCTCTCTCTCTCTCATGATACACACACACCCCCTCGTTCTCCTCCTTCTCTCACCCTCACCCCCCCTGGCCCACTATTCCCCCTCCCATTGACTTCCCCCCCCCCCCTTTCTCGTTCCTCTCGGTAGGCTCACACCCGAGCTCTCTCTCCTTTTCAAGCAGCCCGCGAATTTGCAATCACAATCTCTCTCCCTCTTTCATACACACACACACACACACACACACACTCATTCACACCACACACACACACACACACGGGCCACCACTCACCCTCGCCATCACCAAGCTCTCTCCCTCGCTCTCTCTCTCTTTGTCGCGCTCTCCGTACAAGCAGGCCCGAAGGTGCAGTAGGGCTAAACACACACACACACACACACACACAGTCCCTCTCAATCCCTCTCACACCCTCTCGCACACACTCCCCCCCCACGTTCTGTGTCGCCATCACCAACACGTTAATATATATATATGTTATATACATATATCTAGTAAAATTACCCCTCTCTCCCGTTCCCACACACACACACTCTCTTTTCAAACACACACACCTACACACACTCATACAACCCCACATACATACGCACACATACTCATAACACCCACACCCTCACACAATTACAAATAGCACACACACACATTTATGCACCCATATATATAAACGAGCACACACACATGCATGCACATATTCAAAAGGCACACACCCACCAAAAATAAAATAAAAACGAAGTTCAACGCCATCGACAAAAGAAGACGGCCAAGTCACGTGATGCCAACACCAAAACAAGAAAAGACGTCAAAGGCATGCCCCGGCCAGCCCCAAACTTGGGGAACACGCTCTGACACCGATGCACCAGCTAGGCCAGCTGTTCACCGACATCTTGTCCACGATGCGTCTTTGTGATAATATCCATATTTTTCCAATTTCAAGCTAAATCTTGTAAAAAATCCCAATTGTAAATTGTCACCTCTCTCTTAGTGATGGCCACAAACGCCCACCTAGGAATTTTCATTTTTAAATCCTCGTAAGACAAATCAAGGGTCAACCATCTGGGACCCACTACCTTGCTTTGTCTCCCTTGATTAGGGCCCTAAACCTAATCAAACAACCCTAAACCTAAAGCAGTTTGCACCTATAAAAAGGCACTGACATGTCACTATCGGGGGGGTCAACACTTGGTAGCATTTTGGTGGGAGAGATTGGCAAAACTTGCTTCAAGAGAGAGGGAATTTAGTGTAGCATTTGGGAAATAGCACTATGTGAAGAAGCCATGTCTACACCTTGATTCCAATGGTGGCCACACACTCACGATAGTGGAAATCCCCGTGTTTCTGACTCACCTATAGAGAACGCACTATTAGGCTCACTATCTCTCTCTATCTCTCTGTCACCATGATTTCCACCTTGCCAAAGATAAGATTGTTGTAAATATTGCATTAAATGAGTTTTGCCTCACACCCCGAGGGGTATTCATCACCTGCATCTCTCTCTCTCTCTCTCTCTCTCTCTCTCTCTCTCTCTCTCTCTCTCTCTCTCTCTCTCTCTCTCTCTCTCTCTCTCTCTCTCTCTATTGGTGTGTAGAGTTTGTGTTATTTCAAATCACCGTTGTCCGCGTCCTAACCGCTCAAAGCTAGGTGGTGCACCCTGTTTATTTCACCGTGGCCGGCTCCTGGCGTTTTGAGGCTGTCGGGGTCTTTGTCGCACTTTGCTCTCTATTAGCAACAAGCTAACATGGACACCATTTTTTGGAGTTCTTTTTGTAAAATATTTATTATTTTGATAAACGGGAATATTGTAACTCTTATTTTCTTGGATAAACTCTGTAATTAATGAGCCGGGGCTACAAGCTTCCAGATTGTATCAACCAGTCATTACCCAGCTTTGGTAGAACTCCAGATTATTAGTTTTGACCACCTAAAAACCTTGGCTAAGGTATAAAAGTCAACTTTTGTAAGTTTTTTGGAAGTTTTTGGATAAAAAATACACTATGTGAGCTAACGGCGCTCACTCCTCTCCCTCTCGTGCTTCCTACTCCCTCTCCGGTTGTCACATTGTGATTGTGTTTGTAGCATTGCAACCGCAGGTAAGAGCTCTACGCATTGATGTAAGCCATTCACTATATTTTGTGGCTTTTGGCGTCGCCGACCTATAGCCTAATCTCATCATAACTAGGAATTTACACTTTTAAATCAATAACCAAGCATAGGCGTGGTATTCGGGCATCATTGCTAAGCATTTAGATGCATTCTGGGTCAAAAATATCTAGGTCAAAAATCAACTACTGTTAATAATCGCGATTTTGGAACTTGACCTAAAGTGGGGTTTGAGGCCATAGGCATGTGTGCTTAGGCCTTATAAACTTGTCCTAGAAGTTTCGTTATGTTTGGATGTCGTTTGATGATGTAACGGATATGAATTGTTTGCCGATGAGCGATTGGCTTTTGGTGATTTCAGTCACTTGAGTGTACCTTGAGTTAGATGCGAGTTGTTAGTTGTTTTCAAAGAGATTGACAACCTCTTGTAGCCTCTATGCACTAGTCGATTCAACTTCGTCCCATGGTTTGACAAATTAATCGTGGTTCTCGCTAATACTGTAATAAGATAGGATGGTGAGGTTAAACATGCGTCCCACATTTGGCACCGTTGTCGGGGATCGAAGAGACCTAGGAGTTGTGCCTAAGAGGAGTGATTCAAGAATCAAGGGTCTTACAAGTTGATGACTTTTTTTCGTAACCAAAAGCTTGTGAAACAAGAGAAACTTCTTCCTACCAAATTTTGGAAGCTCACTTCTTGAGTAAAATTCACTCCCTTCCTTTTGCACTTAACAGTGGGTTTGTGTTTGAGCCACTTAAGTGGCTTAGCACCTCATCCAAAAAATTGGTTCAAGAAACCATGATTACAGGACACCATTCAGATCCTATGACATAGAGGAAAATTATAGTATACCATTTATCCCAAAAAAAGTGTAAAATTAAAAATTTTAGTTTTCTAAAAATAGTAAGAAGCCACAAAACTAGCTTTTAAATTTAATAGCATATACACATTTCAGGCCAAAAACAAGTCGACAATTTTTTTCCTGAATATATTGTATGCATAGATTCGCATTGTATACATATCCATGTATTTTTCAAAAAAGTTTCAATGTGCTTTGAAAGTTTTAAAGGGCTCTACATGGGGTATCAAAAATTTTGAGTGATTTTTCTTCGATTGTACCTAAAAGATGGCTCTTAAAAAATAATAATTTTACATGAAAATATTTATTTCTAATTTTTTTCAACTCCCTACTTGCCTTGAGAACAAATCCGTGAAAGGGTTTGATGAGGTACTTTGTGGTCCATGAGAACAAGAATTTACAAAAAAGTTGCTTATAGCCACATGAGTGGCTCATGCTCACACATCCCTAGTGTTAAAGGAATCCATTCAAAGCACAACCCTGGATAAGTTGCAATATATGTTTTCATATGCACCTATGGGGGCGATTTAACCTTGGTCATGCTATTGTAAAGGGGACAAACCCCTCCATAGAAAAGTGGGAGAGAAGGGCACGGGATTTACACTTGACAAATTAGATTAAAGGCTACCTATTGAAGAAGGCTTTATGAGGCATTGTTAAACCATCCATTATTGATTCTTCTTTAAGTGATGGCTCACAGGTACAAACATGGTCCATAAGTGTAAAAAATCACGTAAAGGGTGAGGAAGATCTAGGAATTATCATTACATCATTTCATGAGAACCATTTACATTTTATCTATAATTGTGAGAATTCATCATCTGCATAGAAGGTTTTGGGACTAGGAGTAAAAAGATTAGGGTGAGCCTTAAAAAGAAACTCTATAAATTGAAGATGGATCCCAACAAAGACATATAGCAAGTATCTAAAAATCCCTCAAGAGTCACCCATATTAAGAGTGACGTCTCGAAAATCTACGGTAGGTGTATACATACCCATGTGGAGTATTTCTAGATGGTGTTCTCTCTATTAAACGTAGTAAAAGCATTGGGGAATTTTGGACGTCATTTGGAGGGCCTTCTAAGAAAATGCAGTTTTTTGCCTTCTCTCTCTAGAAAATTGATGTGGTAAAAGAAAAGGTGTCCTTATCAACCGTTCAGAAAGTGTACTTCAAAGTGGATTCTTTTTGCAGATTCATAACAACCGTAATGATTGATGCAATGTCCCTTTTCAGTTATATTGAATGCACCTCATCATATAGGAAGGAATTTATTTTCCATACAATGTATGCAATAGGTAGTCTGGGGAGTAATGGCGCTATACTCTTTTATTTCTTGATTTTCTGGACTATGTATTCATGGCTTCTTCATTAACCACCTCAAACCTTCTCACTAAATGTCATAAATATCATCTACACATTGATTTGAGACCTGAATATGAACCTTTATGCAATCCAAGTAAAAAAAACACAATAGTAACACAAATGGAGAAAGCAAGACTCATAGTAGAAGGAGCAAAAAAAAAAGATTTATAGACAAATGGCTCCCTCTATCCTTTGAATCCTACCCCTGCATTTGTAAATCCAACTACTTTATTGACCTTTGTAGGCTCTATCTGGGAAACCAAAAATGCAAAAAATCATTGTTCACCATCACGAAATGAGATTATACGACTTTCTACTTTGCATTATGAGGACCAAAAAAACCTTTTGCAATGCACACAAGAAAAACAGATATTGCAAGAAAAAGTGTGTAACTTACAAAGGAAAGATACAAGCTTAGGTGTTCGTGTGCGAAAGCAGAGACTACGGAATTTTGAAACCTTGAAGGTTGGCTCTAGAGGTCTCAAGAAAAGATTACAAGCATTGAGGTCAGGATTGTAAACCTTTTAGTTTATTTCAACTATACATTGTTTTTTCTTATGTCTGTTATATTTTCTATGTAGACAGGCTATATATCCATACAAATAAAACATAGATCCAAAGGTGAATGTAAAAAAGCAATTGAAGCCTTTGATAATAAGTGGCCACGCAAAGGATATAATGCATGACAAAAAGTATAAGGTTTTGTAGCGGGATGTTGTTGACCGTTTTATTACAAAGAGTACAGTGCCTGCAAGTGAAATACAAGGCACACTTGAATCCCTTGGTGTGATTAAGAGAGGGTACTCAGCTATTCAGTAGTCTATCACCTCCATTTTTGTCAAGAATGGAATAAAGTCTAAACTTCTACCAACAGCAGCAAGTGTCTGGAAAGAGAGACTTCAACTCAACCATGCACAAACATATTTTTGTTGGATGTCCCTTTCATATTGATGGTATTTATAGATCTCAAGGATCATTTGTAACCTACAATGAGTACAACAATTTCTTCATGGACCTCACTTTGTTGCAAACTAGAATGGTTGAGTTTTACAATGTAACATTTGAAGAGACATGTGGCATTCTGCATTTTGTTTTGAAGCTAGATTAGTGTGAGATCCTCAAAGAGAAGAAGATTTAATGAGTCACAATAACATTGATGAATAGAGCTCTTTCAAAATGCTCCATTGATGGTCCTTTATACTTCAGTGTTCAATAAAAAACAAACATATGGTGGCTTGGTGCTTTTCAGGTATTCCATTTTTCCTTTCTCTTCAGCTTTGGTGAGCCCTCGTGAGATTAAATTTAGATGTACTTTAACATCTCATACGGATTTAGTCTTGAAGGTAAAGGAAGAAGACCACAAAATTTTATATTGGGTGTTTCATCAAACCCCTGTCCCTGATATCATTGACAAACAAATGAATCAAGGAAAGGTGCAGGTTGTCAATGGGAGGGGAGGCTTTCAGGTCCAATGGCATCTTGCAGGTGACCTTAAAACACTAAAGTGTATGCATAATTGGGGAATGGGTGCTATGGTGATAAAGGCTCCATGATTGTATTGTATGGAGCCTGCAAAGACGATGGACCCAAAATGGTGGAGAAAGGCACCTACTCGCCATAATGAGGATCCTAATTTTCACCAAATTCTGGATATTTCACTTGCCAATGTTTACATTTGTACAATGCATGCTCTTTGCAAAATTGTGGAGAATTTTTCTTTGAAAATCAAAAACTCAAAAGAATAGAAGCTTGCGGTAGCGCTTGAACTGGTTTTGTCAGAGATGGGTCTCCATGGGGGTAATGTGAAAATCTAGTGGGACGAGAAGAGGTCAACCAATGATAAAGATGTACCTTGCAAACCATCTATTGCTGGGATCAAGGCACGTTGTTTTTAATCAAAGCCAATAGGCATCAAAGATAAGAATCTAACCAAGCATGGAAGGATATATCAATCCACTTATGTCAACAAAATTGAGTTTGAGCAATGGCAAAATCTCCATATGGCAGTGAAGGACTAGGAACCCACAGCTCGCAATGCCAAGGGTGAAGTGTGGTATTCCATCAATGTGCTCTTTCATATGTGTGACAAAGATGAGTGTACACAAAATGATCCAAACAAATTTAAGGAGAACCTTCAGCTACTAAAGAGAGCATTTAGATCATCTTGGACTGAAACTCAGATTATTCATTATATAGTATTGTTAACAAACCCTTTTAAATGATAAGGGCTAAAAGGTTGTTTAAAATTCATAACAACTTGTTTTATTTGTAGCACATCATTTTCAATCACTTACCATACTTCATTCAAAAGTATGGAAACCGAGGCATATGGAACACTCAAGGGTTGGAAAAGTCTCATTACATGGCCAAGAATGCATATTTTAGACACACACGTTGGTGCAACCAAAGTTTGTCCAAGCTAGGAAGTGGTCTATGCCAGGCAAAGGTAGAAGGAAGGTGCAGTGCAGAAGGCTAGGGCAGGTGCCAAGGCCCTAGGTAGCCCAAGGATATCGGAGGTGTATGCTCGAAGCCGCTTTTTGTCCTAGCTTCTTTTCCTGGATTTTGTGCCGTTGGAACCCTGCAAAGTGGAGCTTTTGGACAGAGGAATGTGCCTGTCAAAGCCCTTTGTATCTCTCTTGTGTAAATGGCCATGGTGATGGCAGTGTGAGTCTGTATATATGTTTTTTGAAGTGAAATGGAGCCGTAGTTACCTCCCTTGCTATTGTTTCCCCTTCCCCCCTTCTCTTTCTCCTCCTTTCATGGTTCTCCTCGATGTCGGCTATGTGGATGTGTGTGCCCCCCCCGGACCGGTAGTGTGTTGTGTGAGAGAGTGAGATTGAGTTGTTGTGAGTGTGTGTAAGGGTGGAGAGAGGCCGTGGCAATAGGTGTGCATTGTGTGGTGGTTTGTGTGAGAGAGTGAGATCGAGTTGTTGTGAGTGTTTGTAAGGGTGGAAACAGGCAGTGGTAGTAGCTGTACCTTGTGTGGTGGTTTTGTGGAGTGTGTGAGCAGTGGTAATCGAGCAGGCAGTGGTCTGCCATCGTGAGTTGTGTGTTTGGATGCTGGAATTGAGTTCATAATAGGTGAGAAGGGCAATGCAGAGTCAAAGTTAGAGGTGCTTTCTATGTAGGCAATGCCCTCTATGATAGGTGATGCGAACTCCAAGGCAGTGTCCAAGCTTTCTAAGGAGGTCTGTGAGTGGTGGTTGAAAGGAATGGTAATAAAAGCAGCTGTACAGAGTGCTGTTGAGCAGGTACAGGATCTACTAGACGAGGATCTATCTTTACATGTATGGGAGGGCGGGTCAGGCAGGTCACGAGTGTTGATTGAACAGGATGGTGAGCACGAGGATGCTCTATTTGATGTTCTTGAAAGTGCTTTGTTGCGAGTGGGAAATTTGCCAAGGAGTGCTTGAAGTGGTATAGGTATGATGTTGCCAGTTTGGATATGCAGTTGGGTGTGTGCCTTAGTGTGGCACTATGAGAGGGTGTTGCAGGTGGATGGAGAAGACCAATGCAAGGTGTTAGATCCCTAGTTTCTCTAGTGAGAGTGTGAGCCAATGATTCCGTTATCTGTGCTACAACATCAGGTGCGACTTGAAAACTGACTGTGATAATTACCTCGGTGACTTGAGTTACCCGATTCTCAAAGTAGAATAGTGTTGATTCTCTATTGTGTAGAGCTCCTTCCATTTTGTTGTTTTGGGTTGGTTGTAGGTTGCGGACATGGTTTCGACCTTCTCCTTCTTCTTCTTGGCACTTGGCCTATGTATATCCACTGGGTTTGGCGTGTCGGTTGACTCTCCCACTGCAAATCGATTACCTTTACGCCTGGCACTCGAGCTTCGATGGAGATGCGGAGTTTGTCTAGTTGTGCTTGGAGCTCTTCTTCTTCTATCGTCCAATTAGCAAATCCTGCTAGCCATTCATCCATTCACAATAGTTTAGGGGTTTCAGTCTTGTAAACTGAAGGGTTTCATGAAAAGATCCTCAGTGGGGGCACCAAATGACGGGAGCAAAGCGAACCCCGAACCCCGACGGCCTCTAAAACACCGGGGACCAAATGGCGCGCCTCGAGCCTGTCATGGTAAAGCAAACATGGGGCACCACCTAGCTTCAGCGGCTAGGACGCAAACAACACACCACCATAACAAAGTTTTCATCCAAGAGAGATGGATGCTTGGGAGTAATGATGAAGAGGAAAGGGAATGAGATCAAGTGAGAGAGAGAGAGAGAGGGTGAGGGAGGGGGTATAGCGGCTTAGTACTTAGGCACCACAAAAGGATGGCGAATCCGCACACCCTTCACACATACACACGCTCACTCCAAACACCAGACTAGGTGGCGATTCCGCACACCTCACATGGGCAAAACATTGCAAGAAAACATACTCACAAAACCTCAAGCTTTATTTAGAGAATAAGGCGATGAAATGGGGAGCATAGGGTAGGGGAATGAGAAGGGAGAGAGTGGTAGAGCACATGGCGGATAGGTGGGAGTTGATGGCGAAGACTCGCACGAGGATTATGGCCATCATCCTTCATTTAGTTGCCCTTCATCTTCCATAGCCAAGGGTGTAGAGGTCATGCTCAAGACAAGCATGGTGATTGCGGTGATGGTGATGGTGATGGTGTGGGTGTGGGTGTGTGCACTAGGCACACACAGTGCATAGTGTGTTCTTTGGTGATGTTGTGTTTAGTGTGATGGTGACCCCTCTTTATATAGGGGAGGAGGGGGGAGAAATTCTAGAATTTATAAATGAAGAAATCATTATCTACATAGACCATGTGACTGTGGGCCCCACTTGTCTGGCTGTGTGTATATGTGCCAGAACAGTAGTCTCATGAGAGAGAGACTAAGAGAGAGAGATGGGTTGATGAAAAAAAGTGAGAGGTGACATGGAGAATAAAGTAATTACAAGAGGGGAGAGAGGGGAGTGTGTTCAGAGGTGAATTTGTGTGCAGATGTGTGTGAACACAAGAAAAATCAGGTAACCACCGGGTGGTGATGGGTCTGTGGGCACCTTTTTCAGTGAAACTGAGTGTGTGTGAGTGTGGGGGAGGTTATTTAGCTACAAGACAAGAGACATGGCGCCCTTTAGAGAGAGAGGGGGGTATTTGGGTCATGGGATATGATAGGAGAGAGAAAGAGGGGGTGGGGTATACTATTTTGGAAGATAGGGTAAGTTGCATGTGAGTTAGGGTGCATTATTGGTGAGTTAGAATGCATTATTGGTGAGAGGTGGGGTAGCTTGAGGGGAGAGAGAAAGGAGAAAGGACAAGGGTAAGAGAGAGGGGGTTGACCTTTTGAGTGGAGGAGAGGAAAAGGGACACCCGGCGGGGCAACAGTGAAGAAAAAGGAGGCAAGGTGGGGATGGGCTACCCCGCAGGCATGAGGTGGCCTATTTTACCTTTCTTATATATTTACATAATCATACTTTATTTTTTTCTTACTTCTTCCAATGCTTTTTATCACTCCCTCCATAAGAGGGGGTTTTCATGGGGTGGGGACGAGAGAAGAGGGGTATGGGAGCTTGGCTTGTGAAAAGCCCCCATCAGTATCTCTCTTTTGTAAATGGCCATGGTGATGGCAGTGTGAGTCTGTATAAATGTTTTTTGAAGTGCAATCGAGCCGTAGTTTCCTCCCTTGCTATTGTTTCCTCTTCCCCCCTTCTCTTTCTCCTTCTTTCATGGTTCTCCTTGGTGCCGGCTGTGTGGATGTGTGTGCCCCCCGGGACCGACAGTGTGTTGTGTGAGAGAGTGAGATTGAGTTGTTTTGTGTGTGTGTAAGGGTGGAGACAGGCCGTGGCAATAGGTGTGCATTGTGTGGTGGTTTGTGTGAGAGAGTGAGATTGAGTTGTTGTGAGTGTGTGTAAGGGTGGAAACCGGAAGTGGTAGTAGGTGTACCTTGTGTGGTGGTTTTGTGGAGTGTGTGAGCAGTGGTAATCGAGTAGACTATGGTCTGCCAGTGTGAGTTGTGTGTTTGAAGGTGTTTTTCGAGAGGATAGGGGTGTTGTGAATACCCTGAGCTATAGAGAGGCCCTTGTGTTTGTGACGGGCGTGTTCCGACCCATTCCCCCTGTCCAACATCATGGAGGCTCTCGAGATAAGGCAAACAATTTGAAAGAGTTTTTCGAATGGTTTTATCGCAGAATCCTTTATCGATTGCAGCAAAAACATGTATTACACTATTCGGCAACAACAGACAGAAGAAATGGAAACGAGTAGAGGCATTCAACAACTCCAGTGCTCGTGAAGGCCAGAGAAAGTGGAGAAAGACAATGCAATATGGTAACCATAGGTGGATTAAGAGATTTTGATTTTAGGTAGCAACATGTACAAGAGATGCGTAATGAGCTAATAGATACAGTACAAGTCACAAGCCTCTCAATTTGATGACAGATTGTGGATATATTTTGGCACGTTACCCTTGTATCGGATCATTAAATGTTTGCCATAATCTAATAGTTTATTTGGGTTTTGCTTCCCCAAAGTGAGTGTCGTTGCTGTATATGTGTAATAATAAGTTGCACGACCACCAATGTACCCTGGACAATATAAAAAACATTCTGTAGCAAAAACTTTATCAACGAGGATAACCTTGTCTGCATTCTATGGTAGCATTGGTCCACCTAGGAAGCATGAGAGAGTCTTGATGGCGAATGTTGCAGTACTTACTCTTGGGAAATTCCATGTGAAATACTAGTATGGGTGTCTCATAGAGTCTGGGAAGGTATTCTCGTAGTGCTGCATCCCTTCCATGATACTCTCTTGTTTGATGGTGAAGAAAGTCATCCTTTTCAGCAATTCATGACTCTACATAAAAGTATGAGTTAGAGAAAGACAGTGACAGCTAGATTTTATTTTTTATTTATTTTTTATTATTATTTTTTGGCGCGGGGGGGGGGGGAGCTTACCATGTAGCTCTCATCTTGCATATATAAGTCATCCTTCCATAGGTACACTGACCTCGTGGACCCTTGTGTGGGACCTGTAAACCAGTCCTCTACTTCCTGAGTACTGGTTGATGGCATGAGGTTGTTTCTAATAGCTTGGAATGTGGCCTCATATGGGAGTGTCTCTCTATACTTTTCTACCTTTTCAAAGCAAATTTTGAGGCACTCCATCGGGTTACTAGAGATTTTCATTGCCTCGTCATCACTGGTGTCATCAGATATAAATCCACTCCTCCCCTCTTGAAATTTGGAGAGTGTTGCAAGTGCAAAGTCGTCCCTTAAAGAAAATATACTTTGAATGTCATGGAGGAAACTGTAAGATGTCTCACCAAATTTGAAGTCTGGCAATCCAGGAAGCATCAATGTGGCTTTTTCTCATTAGAGCCAGAGACATCTAAAGGTAGTTTGATATCAGATGTTTTAACTGTAAATATTTTGCTTCATCGCACCTCTTTAGCTTCTGCCCAAAGATTAATGTCCTCCTCAATCTTAGGAACCTCATTGGAATCCAAATCCTCATCATCTTGTTCATTGGGTGGTAGATCCTCCTCGTCCATTACCTCTGAAGGATCATTCAACAGACCATTAGGAAATTTCGGAGGTCATTTGGAGGGCCATATGAAGGAGAGAGAAAAATAGAGTGCATCCAATGAGCAGGAGGGCTACGTTACGTAGGAAAGTACGTGGAAAGACTCAAAAAATAGGAAAATACCCTAAAAACTTTCACGAATCTAGGATTGTGGCATCATAACTTCCTTGCTTTTATCCAGCTGTTAGGTGCGTGTGTGGTCCCACTACTGATATTCTCTTATGGTCATTAACGTACTGGAGGGTGACCATTAAGCCCACACAAGATATTGGAATTCTAAAACACTTTCCCTCCATTAGAATGCTTTCAAAGTGAATCTCCCTCCACTAAAGCTTTTCTCTGAGAGCTATGGCTTCCACGTCTTCTCGCCCAAGAATCTCTAGGTGTTTATGGTCTCTCACACCAACTACCAACTCCTGCACTTTTCCTAGAAGGCTAAGTAGTAGTATATCCTCAATTACAATATCAACTTCAATAAGTGCAGAGAACCAATGGGTTGGACAAAGGATAAACAAAGGTTCATGGGTCCTCATGCAACCAAGAAGACCCAAGAGGTCTAGTGCTATCAATGTTTACCACTCAGCATGGAAGGCCAGAGTACTGGATTCAAAGTTGAAATCGGCAAAAGATCTGTAAAGGAAGTTCTTGTTCAGCATGTGTTTACCCATCCAGACGTGATAGAAAACGGTGGAAATGTGTCAGATATACATCAACCACGTTGCAATTGTAAGTATTCTTTAGATCTGAACTGCATTTGATTTGTCATTTCACTTATTGATACTCTCATTATAACTTTTCTTATATATTTTGCAACGTTTATCCCTCTTCTTATGAGCAATGGCTCCATTCTTCACATCTCAACTACATTAGATTTGTCATTTTGACTTATTGATACTCTTAGTTTAACTCTTGTTATATATTTTGCAGATATTTATCCCTCTTCTTATGAGCAATGGGAGCCTGTGAAGTGCATAATAGGCCTCTTCCTTGTTGTTCATGCCCACATTGGTTCTCTACAGTATTCAGGGAGAACCAGCAAAAGCTTGGCTGATGAAGGAATATTTTTCTATGACCACTTCTACCAACTCAGCCCAAGGAATAAGAATGGCATGTTGTTGAAAGTGCCTCTACCAACCGATTGGAACATTGTGGACTGGCCAGTTCCTGAGGAAACAATGGTGGAGGCAATGCGAAGTAAGCTCTACAAGGATATACAGAGGTCTCTACGTAGCTCTATTCCCAAAAAACTGGTTAGAATTGCAAACTTTTGTCTTGCTGCACTGTTCATAGAGTTGTTTCATAACTACAGTATACATGTTACGAAAACTATGTTCATGTGCAAGTCATTTCAGTAGTCATCTTGTGACAAACTTCTTGAGAGAGGATGGTATGTAAAGGAAGAGATTGGCATACGGTGCGAGGTCGCGCTTGACACTCTAGTTGTCAAGTACATGATTGCAAGCCAATCACTGTTAGTCTCCTTTTGGTATATGCGATCACAAATGCTCAGAGGTAAGTACATTCCTATGGACAAGGTTTCTGTAGGTTTGGAAGATAATCTTGCTGTGGATGTGGAAGTGATTGATAAAGAGCAAGGCCTAATGTTGGTGGTTACAATAAGGGAGCTATGCAGTCTTCTGCAGCTGCGGCACGACATAATTGAAGAGTCAATGAACAGGGACCTTTCAGATTTTTCCTTTTTCCTAGCTGGCCGTAAGCTGATGCGGCGAAGGGAAAAAGATATTTTGTGCAAAGAGTTGGATGGTCGGGCTGAAATAGTGTCAATGTAACAAAGATTCTTGTGAACCCAAGTGTATACGAATGACTTTCAATACATGAAGTTTTTTGAGCTCATTTGTCAATTGGGCTCTGTGAATATAAGTGTTCTTGAAATACATTTCTTTAGCCATTGCCACCTCTCTCTCTCTCTCTCTCTCTCTCAATGTTAGGCAAGACAAAGACATGATAGAAGAGTCATCTTAATTCATTAGAAAGTACAAATTCGTCCGTGAATAATGGACTGAGATACAATTTCTATAAGTATGGAATCAAAATGTCTTTAAGGTAAAAATCAAAGGAATGCCCCTCGAAAGAGGATGGTGAGATAGTTGTTCCAGGTGGATTTAGTTCTCCCTTTTCAGGAGTATCATCAATCAGTAGTGTATTATTTGCATCAAAGGGTACATTGATTTGGCTAAACGGTTTGTACAAAAGAGTTAAATGTGGTTTTTTAGGGTGGTAGTGGCCCTCGACAATAACACATTTTCTTTGATCATACAAAAAGGCAAAATCTGACGTGTGAGTGCCGCATACACCGCAAACTATTGTAACTAGTGGCGAAAAGTTTTGCCTTTGCATTGAAGACCATACGGCAACTCTGAAGTGCAGAAGAAGAAATTGAATAAATTCTTTGGTTCCTTGACGAACCACGACTCGAAAAGTTCCCATCCGAAATGTTTGCAAATCCTCGAAGGGGTATGCTATACCCAAAGGCACGCGCATCAGAAGAAATCCATTGATGTCCAAGATAATCAACCTCTGTAAAAGTTGACAAGTACATATAAGTAGTTAGAAACTGAACATATTTTGCCATACTTGAATAGACATTACCGGAACAACCGTATCTACAGGTAGCAAGGGTCCATACTGGGTCTCTATAGTGTTGTTGTCGTTGTTTCTATCCTCTGCTTTAGCTTCATCGTCATAGTCATCATTCACATCTTCATCAAGGGTCTCCCCCATGGCTCTTTCTGCCTCATTCAGGGTTTCCTCCAAGGTCTTTTCCTCTTCCTCTGTTGGCCGACTTGCATCATCCATATCCTTTTGCTCATCCGTAGGCCTGCTTTCCTCATCCATCCTTGCCTCATCCATATCACTTTGCTCATCCGTAGGCCTGCTTTCCTCATCCATATACTTTTGCTCATCCACAGTCCTGCTTTCCTCATCCAAGGTTTCATCCATGGGCTCTTTTGGCTCCTCCACTGGCTTACTTGGCTCTTTCATTGTCTCCTCCATAAGCCCCTCTGGTTGTACACTAGCACCTTCCATATGCTCATTTGACCTTTCTTCATCCTCGGCTCTTTCATCTTCCGCTGATATGACCCCCTCAGCCCGTTGTGATTCCACTGTATGTGATGCAGGTGTTTGTCATGGTGGCACGTCATGTATTGTCATATCAATTGTGCGGTTGTCCAAGCCGCTGTCTTCAGGTTCTCTGGGGTTCGACATAGTGAGTAGGTGTTGTATTAGACTTACCCGATATCTTTGCAAATAATCATATGTGTAGTTTTGCAAAGCACTCTTCAAAATTGAAAGACCACATGGTGAGAAGTCTTGTATAAAGAAAACCAAAACTGACTGAATGCATTGCCAAATGGTTACCTTAGTTATGAAAGGTTTTAATCCAAAGTAGCTTTGCAGGATGTATTCTGCATGGAGAAGACATCTCTAGCCGCAAGAATTTCCATTGGTTTGATTTGGTACAGGTACATCTTTGATTGGGGCCTTGTATAGTTCATACCTTCCACATAAGCAAGCAACAACCTCTTTATACAACTGCACAAAGTAGTATCAAGAAGTTAGCTTGAGGCTTCAAATTTACATGGATATCTATAAGAAACACTTTCTGATACATAACACTTACAGCCTAATTTCAGGGTGGGTTCCTTTTATTGAATTGAACACCCACACTGCTGGCTGGTCAACATCAAGGCATATGAGACTCCAATGATGGTTGTTCTCATATGGAAAGATGATGACAGTTACTTCCAGCATAGCACAATGGAGAAACCAACTCTCAAATGTGCCAGATGGACTGTTCTTGTGTCTAATAATCATTGACATTTGTGGATCAAGAAGAAACACCTCCGTGTGGGTGTGCGGTGGAAGTTGACTTTTGATCAAGCTGCAGGGAGTGTACCTGAGTTAGTACACCTATGATCTGAGTTTTCAAAGTTAGCAAGATAGTAACACTTACTTAAGACAAGCATAGATAATTGTGTCTAAGATCTAAGCATCTGGATTCAGTAATAAATTAATGGCCACTTTTTCCAGAGCTAGCTTTTTGGCTCCATCTATAAATGGTATCTCTGCAAGAAAATCATCTTTCATTGAAAGTAGAGTTTTTTTGTTGCTTGCCTCTATGGACAGGGTCACATTGCATTCTGTTTGCCTCTGGGACTCCACTGTTACTTTTGCTTTCTCCTTAAGCTTTGCTTCCCTCATGTCCTCTGTTTGACGAGCAATCGTCTCTGCCCTTGCCCTTGTATTCACATCATGTGTGACATCTACAACTGTGAGTTGTGGCAGTAGCTCAGGGGGGTATAGCAAAATTTCCCTCATTTTTTTATCCCTGCAGATATTGGGGACCAGCAGTTTGTTATACCTCCACCTTATCCTTTTTAGTGTCTCACTATCTTTGTCCATTACACTCACCCTGTGGGCATGGGCTGCTACAATGGTCATGTCAATGAAGTACTCAAGCAGGAAGTCCTCTGCTGCTTCCTGTACAGCCATCAATGCAACCACTTTCCACCTTTTAGTGCCCCAGGTAGCTTCTTCACATATGGACCTCACCATCCTCTGAATGGGCAGCCGGGTATGCACAAATCAACACATTTATGTGCCTTCCTAATTTCTTTGAAAAGTCCCATGCAGCTCTGTAACTTCTTCACCCTTGGACCTTTGAAAATTTTATTTGGTTTTCCAGGTCTCTTCTTTGGGGTTGCAGATCTACTTGCCTTAGCTGCTAACCCTGGTCCCTTGCCTGCCTTCCTTGCACTGGCCTTTGTTCTATCCATTTCATTGTATAAAAATACAGGACTCTCTCTCTCTCTCTCTCTCTCTCTCTCTCTCACACACACACACACACACACACACCACAACTTATCCCATTACTAACGGCGTGCATGAAAGATATTTTGACCTCAAAATACACCTCGGTGCGCCGTTAGTATAAGGGAACAGAAAGACTCTCTCTCTCTCTCTCTCTCTCTCTCTCTCTCTCTCCCGCCTTCCCCAGACTCTCCACTTTTTCTTCCTCTCTCTATAACACACACACACACACACTCGAAGATACACTCCATCTCTCTCACTCGTTCTACTTGCATTTCCACAGTACTAAAGGCGCGCAAAGAGACATCCAAATCGGAGGTGGCTGTCTCCGTGCGCCTTTAGTACAGATAACGAGAGAGAGAGAGAGAGAGAGAGAGGTTGTGTGTGTGTGTTGTATTTGTGTGTGTGTGTGTGTGTGTGTGTGTGTGTGTGTTGTGTATTTGTGTGTGTGTGTGTGTGTAAGGGAGAGATAGATATGAAATTTACTGTGAGAGAAAGAGAGAGAGAAAAAGAAACAGAGAGACAGAGAGAGAGAGAGAGGGGGACGTTTGAGAAACAGACATGCTGATAGAGAAAAAGAGAGACAAGCACAGCCTGACCTTTTGGAAAGAGAGAGAGAGAGAGAGAGGGCCAAACCTTCTGAGGACGCAGACCTGCGTTCTGTTCTATTTTGCACGTGCTTTCTGTCGGAGACGTAGACGAAGGCTCGACCTCTCTTTCTCTCACTCTCTTTGACACGGTGTGTCACTTTATCTCTCATCCCTTTTATATGTGACGTACGAAAGTATCCGGGCCCAATAAATGACCGCACGTGCGGCATCATGCAACTATATTCTATTTTTTAATAACACGTGGGGCGCCGCCATGGGTATCCATTATAAGTGTCATTTTGAGAGAGAGAGAGAGAGAGAGAGAGAGAGAGAGAGAGAGAGAGAGAGAGAGGGAGACTCATTACTGTCTGAGAGTGAGAGAGAGAGAGAGAGAGATTGACAGAGAGAAAGCAACGAGAGAGCCATGGAGAAGACAGCTCCCATGGAGTTTCTGCAAACTCCACCAACAAAAGGTGATCTCTCACTCTTGCTCTCTGTATTTTTAACAATAGGTAGCAGATTGTGTGTGTGTGTGTGTGGAAACAAAGAAAAACCCATATTGTTCAACACACACACACAGACAAAGATACACACACACAGACTCTCTCTCTCTCTCTCTCTCTCTCTCTCTCTCTCTCTCTCTCTCTCTCAATAGTACTAAAGGCGCGCGTAGAGAGTTGCAAAGAGTCAGTGGTTGTCTCTGCGCGCCTTTAGTACACAGAGACAGATAGATAGATAGAGAAAGAGAGAGAGAGAGAGAGAGAGAGAGAGAGAGAGAGTCTATGTGTGTTTGTTGGTGTGATTTGGAGAGAGAGAGAGAGAGAGAGAGAGAGAGAGAGTGTCTATGTGTGTTTTTTTCATGTGCTTTGGCGAGAGAGAAAGAGAGAGAGAGAGAGAGAGAGAGAGAGAGAGAGAGAGAGAGAGAGAGAGAGTCTATGTGTGTTTTTTGGTGTGCTTTGGAGAGGGAGAGAGAGAGAACAAAGACTTGTCATGTTTCCTGATGAACAGGATTAAAGTCCAGTAGGCAAAAGAGGCTAAAACCAGACCCAGAGCTTGTGCTAGGATTCCAGCCTTTGCAGGCTCAGTTGCTTAACGTTTCTGCCAAAAGAACTGTTAACTTTTGTCAGGACATTGATCAAGAAGAGTCAATTTGTGAAGATGAGTCAGAGGGGTCAGCAGGCCAAGAGGATCCCTCACCCTACAAGGGTCCCTCACACTGTACAGTACTTGTGAAGAAAAATACAAGAAAGAGGAATATAGACTTCTCAGATGATGCAGATCTCCCAGCAAGCAGTCCGTGTGCAAGTAAAGATAAAGCCAAAGAGGATGTGCCTTCTCTGGAAGACCCAGCTGTAACTGATGAGAGGTTGTTCGATTTTGCAGCATCTTGTGGTGTTGGAGACAAATATGATCTAGTTCATTCTATGTTTAACCCAAAATTTGATATTGAAGACCTTTTAGCTCAGCATAGTGAATTCTTGCAGTCCTACAGAGATAAATTTGAACTGATGGTGCAGGTAGGGAGGGTGGTTCTGCCTAGTATGACTGTTTTTCATTTAAATGACTGCGGCGGAAAAGGACAGGGACTGAAGAAGTATAGGGAATCACCACCTGCTTGCCTACATTCAGCCTGCACTTTGCAACAAAAAGAGTGCAAACTTATTCAGGAATCCTTTGGCTTTATGATCTAATAAACATCCTAAATAACCCGTGATAATTATCTTAACTACAGACAATTATTTTAGACAATCATCCCTGTAGAGAACCACTATTATTGAGGGTAAATTAAAGGGGAAAATTAGTAAATCATGTGCTATGATTATATGCTATTAATCAAAGCTAGGTTATAGGATAAAGAGGCCATGATAATTATTTTAAGGTTATTAAAGTAGTATAGATATTTATCTAAGTCAAATTATACTAATTCTAGCTGAAAACTAAAGAGGAAAATTAGTAAATCACGCTATATGAGTACATGATGAAAATACCGTGATAATTATGTCAAGATTAAAAGCTTAGTATAGATATTTATCTAAGTCAAAATATACTAATTCTGATTGAAGTTTAAAGGGGAAAATTAGTAAATCATATTATATGATTACATCTTATTTATCAAAGTTAGCTTACATAATAAAGAGGCCGTGATAATTATGTCAAGGTTAGAAAAATAGTATAAATATTTATTTAAGTCAAATTATCCTAATTGTAGCTGAAAATTGAAGATAAAAACTATATAATTAAGTTAGAAAAAAATAAAATAATTACCAAATATCAAAAATATATTTATCCACTTGTGATAATTATACAATAGTTAATTAGTGAAGTTAGTACATTATAGTTGACCAAAAGTTGTATTTCTAGCAAAAGATTATTGAAAATAAATAGACTTTGTGGTCAAAAGTTTTTAAGAAAATTACAGTAAGTGTAAACCTATGATATCAAGTTGAGGAAACAAAATTTTTAAGAGAAAATAAATAGAGTGAATATTAAGCCCAAAATAAGTAGATTCCAAGCTTAAAAGACAATGGGAAATTTAGGAAAAAGATATAGAAAATTATAGGAAAATTAGGAGAGCTTAAAAAACCCTTAGGAAAGCGGTGAAAAATGTTATCATGCCTATATAAACAAATAAGAGATTAGTAGGTCAAAAATTTACCAATTAAGACTATAAATTTAACCTTGGATGGGTTACGGTTGAATACAAAGGTTAAGTCTAGATTTTGAATTATTTACCTAATGGTTAGACGTCTTTTTTATAAGGATAAGAAGTTATGGCACCTAAAAGGACCCGAGCCAATCCTGCATCTAATGATGAGGAAAGAACTCAAAAAAGAACTAGAGCGTGACACGATGATGAAGTTGGGCCTAGTAGTAGGTCTACGGAGGAGAGTCTTCAGGCTCCAGCGCAACATCAGATGGCCAATCAGTCTCAGGTGGGTTTTCCATTATTCAATCAAGTCTTTAAATAGTTTAAGTTCTTTTATAAGTTAGCATTGCATATGTAAGAAGTGAGTAAGAATCAGAAAAGGAATAATTGACCAAAAATGGAAGGTAACTTCCAACGTGCATTTGTTTATAATGTAGGAAAGAATTGTTTGGGTTAAAACTACTTGAATTAGGAAAGATATGATTGATCATCCTTAAGACAGCTTGTCTCAAGACACCTCCGACTCCTTAGTATATTTTGATGATAATGATGGATTTCCATCCACGGATAAGTCGGTTACTCCCATGAATGTTGACTTTCTACTCCGTGTCATGTCTTGATGTTTCTACATAAGTTAGGATACCGCTTTTTATCCTAGGGGAGCCGCCCGGTTGTGTGGGCAACTGGTTTGGTGTATGGGCACTCGGAACCTCGGGTGGGGGTTTATCCACTCTGGATTATGAATAAGGAATGGGTGTTGTTTTTTCACCCTTAGGTGGTATTGAGACAAGAAGAGTATTGATCATGGTTAATTATGGACAATGTTTTTACTGACAGTACCCTATCTTAAGTTTAAAGATGTCTGTTTGCTAAAAGAATGTTTTCAATGTTGTTTTCAAGGGCTATTTTAATGAAATTCAGTTATGAAAGTTAAAAGAAATCATTATTTTAATTGTGACAAGAATGTGGTAGTAATTAAATAACAAAATAACATGTGTGAGTGCGGGGTGGTAAGTGAGGATTGACTAAGGTTGTCAATCAAGGACGCATTAGGAAATTTTGGAGGTCATTTAGAGGGCCATATGAAGAGAGAGAAAAATAGAGCGCGTCCAATGAGCATGAAGGCTACGTTACGTAGAAAAGTACCTGGAAAAACTCAAAAAATAGGAAAATAGCATAAAACTTTCACGAAACTAGGATTGTAGCATAGTAATTTCTTTACTTTTACCGAGCTTTTAGGTGCTTGCGTGTGGTCCCACTTCTGATATTCTCTCATGGTCATTAACGTACTGGAGGGTGACCATTAAGCCCGCACAAGATATTGGAATTTTGAAACACTTTCCCTCCATTAGAATGCTTTCAAAGTGAATCTCCCTCCACTAAAGCTTTTCTCTGAGAGTTATGGCATCCACGTCTTCTCGCCCAAGAGCCTCAAGGTGTTTACTGTCTCTCACACCAACAAACAACAACGGCACTTTGCCTAGAAGGCCAAGTAGTAGCATATCCTCAATTACAATACCAGCTTCAATAAGTGCAGACAACCAATGGGTTGGACAAAGGATAAACAAAGGTTCATGGGTCCTCATGCAACCAAGAAGACCCAAGAGGTTTAGTGGTATCAACGTTTACCGCTCAGCATGGAAAGCCAGGGTGTTGGATTTCAAAGTTGAGATCGGCAAAAGATCTGTAAAGGAAGTTCTTGTTCAGCATGTGTTTACCCATCCAGAGGTGATAGCAAACGGTGGAAATGTATCAAATATACATCAACCACGTTGCAATTGTAAGTACTCTTGACATGTGAACTTACTGATACTCTCATTATAACTTTTCTTATATATTTTGCAATGTTTCTCCCGCTTGTTATGAGTAATGTCTCTACTCTTCACAACTCAATTACATTAGATTTGTCATTTGTACTTATTGATACTCTTAGTTTAACTCTTCTTTTATATATTGCAGATGTTTATCCCTCTTCTTATGAGCAATGGGAGCCTGTGGAGTGCATAATAGGCCTCTTCCATGTTGTACATGCCCATATTGGTTCTCTACAGTATTCAGAGAGGAGCACCAAAAGATTGGCTGATGAGGGAATCTTTTTTTATGACCACTTTTACCAACTCAGCTCAGGCAATAAGAATGGCATGTTGGTGAAACTACCTCTACCGACTGATTGGAACACTGTGGACTGGCCAGTTCCCGAGGAAACAATGGTGGAGGCAATGCGAAGTAAGCTCTACAAGGATATACAAAGGTCTCTGCGTAGCTCTGTTCCTACCAAACTGGTTCGAATTGCAAACTTTTGTCCTGTTGCACTCTTCATAGAGCTGTTTCATAGCTACAACATCAGAGTTACAAAAACTATGTTCATGTGCAAGTCATTTCAGCAGTCATCCTGTGACAAACTTCTTGACAAAGGATGGTATGCAAAGGAAGAGATTGGTTTACGGTGCGAGGTCGCGCTTGATACTCTAGTTGTCAAGTACATGATTGCAAGCCAATCACTATTACTCTCATTTTGGTATATGCGATCACAAATGCTAAACGGTAAGTACATTCCTATGGACCAAGTTTCTGCAGGTTTGGAAGATAATCCTACTGTGGATGTGGAAGTGATTGATAAAGAGCATGGCCTACTATTGGTGGTTACAATAAGGGAGCTATGCAGTCTTCAGCATTTGCGAAATGACATCATTGAAGAGTCAATGGACAAGGAACTATCAGATTTTTCCTTTTTCTTAGCTGGCCGTAAGGTGATGCGGCGAAGAGAAAAAGATATTTTGTGCAAAGAGTTGGATGGTCGGGTTGAAGTAGTGTCAATGTAACAGATATTCTTGTAAACCCAAGTGTATACAAATGACTTTCAAGACATGAAGTTTATTGATCTCATTTTTCAATTGTGCCCTGTGAAAAAGTGTGCTTGAAATACATTTGTTTACCACGTCAAATCTCTCTCTCTCTCTCTCTCTCTCTCTCTCTCTCTCTCTCTCTGTCTATATATTAGAAAAACACAGATAGAAGAATCATCTTAATTCATTAGAAAGTACAAACTCGTCCGTGAACAATGGACTGAGATACAATTTCTGTAAGTATGGAATCAGAATATCTTCAAGGTAAAAATCGAAGGAATGCCCCTCGAAAGAAGGTGGTGAGATGGTTGTTCCCGGCGGATTTAGTTCTCCCTTTTCGGGAGTATCGTCAATTAGTAGTGTATTAGTTGCATCAAAGGGTACACCGATTTGGCTAAACGGTTTGTACAAAAGAGGTAATCCTGGTTTTTTAGGGTGGTAGTGGCCCTCAACAGTAACGCATTTTCTTTGATCATACAAAAAGGCAAAATCTGACGTGTGAGCTTGGCATACACTGCAAACTATTGCAACTAGTGGCGATAAGTTTTGCCTTTGCATTGAAGACCATATGCCAACTCTGAAGCGCGGAAGAAGAAACTCAATAAACTCCTTGGTTCCTGGACGAACCACGACTCGACAAGTTCCCATCCGAAACGTTTGCAAATCATCAAAGGGTCCTCTGTCACCGAGAGGCACCCGCATCAGCAGCAATCCATTGACGTCCAAGATAATCAACCTCTGTAAAAGTTGACAAGTACATATAAGTAGTTAGAAGCTGAACATATTTTGCCATACTTGAATAGACATTACCGGAACAACCGTATCTACAGGTAGCAAGGGTCCATACTGGGTCTCTGTAGTGTTCATGTCATTGTTGCTCTCCTCCGCTTTATCTTCATAGTCATCATTCAAAGCTTCATCAGGGGTCTCCCCCATGGCCCTTTCTGCCTGATTCAAGGTTGATCGGCTTGCCTCATACATCCTTTCCTGATCCATATCATTTTGCTCGTCCCGAGGCCTGCTTTCCTCATCCATAACCTTTTGCTCATCTATAGGCCTGCTTTCCTCATCTTCGGTTTCAGCCATAGGCTCTTTTGGCTGTTCCACAGGCTGACTTGCCTCTTTTATTGTCTCCTCCGGTTGAACCTTAGCTGCTTCCATATGCTCATTTGTCCTTTCCTCATCCTCGACTCTTTGATCTTCTGCTGATATGACACCCTCGGCCCGATGCGATTCCACTGTATCGGATGTAGGGGTTTGTCGTGGTGGCACGTCATGTTTTGTAAGATCAATAGTGCGCTCATCCAAGCCGCTATCTTCAAGCTCTCTAGGGCTAGACATAGTAAGCAGGTGTTGTATTAAACTTACCCGGTATCTTTGCAAATAATCATATGTGTAGTTTTTTAAAGCACTCTGCAAAATTGAAAGACCACATGATGAGAATTCTTTTATAGACTAAACCAAAACTAACTGAATGCATTGCAAAATGGGTACCTTAGTCATGAAAGGTTTTAATGCAAAGTAGCTTTGCAGGACATATTCTGCATGGAGAAGACATCTCCAGCCGCAAGAATTCCCATCGGTTTGATTTGGGACAGGTACTTCTTTGATTGTGGCCTTGTATAGTTCATACCTTCCACATAGCTTGCCATAGGCAAGCAACAACCTCTTTATACAACTGCATTAGGCAATGTCAAGATGTTAGCATGAGGCTTCAAATTTACATGGATATCTATAATAAACACTTTCTGACACAAAACACTTACAGCCTAATTTCAGGGTGGGTTCCTTTTATTGAATTGAACACCCACACTGCTGGTTGGTCAACATCAAGGCATATGAGACTCCAGTGATGGTTGTTCTCATATGGGAAGATGATCACAGTAACTTCCAGCATAGCACAGTGGCGGAACCAGCTCTCAAATGTCCCAGATGGACTATTCTTTTGTCTAATAATTACAGACATTTGTGGATCAAGGAGAAACACCTCTGTGTGAGTGTGCAGTGGGAGTTGACTTTTGATCAGGCTGCAGAGACCTTGCCTGAGTTAGCAAAACTATTATCTGAGTTTTCAAAGCTAGCAAGATAGTAACACTTACTTAAGACAAGCATAGATAATTGTGTCTGAAATCTGAGCATCTGGATTCTGCAATAAATCAATGTCCACCTTTTCCAAAGCTAGGCTTCTGGTTCCATCTACAAATGGTATGTCTGCAAGCAAACCATTCTTCATTGAAAGCAGAGTTTCTTGATTCATTGCCTCTATAGACAGGGTCACATTGCACTCTGTTTGTTTCTGGGCCACCTCTGCTACTTTTGCTTTCTCCTGAAGCTCTGCTTCCCTCATTTCC
>NC_140939.1:49660934-49718434 GCF_014529385.1 Adiantum capillus-veneris | reverse complement strand
AGAGAGAGAGAGACTAGGTGTGTTTCTGTTTTGGTGAGAGACAGATATATTTATTTATTTATTTATTTATATTTATAGATATATTTATATCTATAAGGGGAGAGAGAGAGAGATCATGATGGTTGGGTTTTGGCAGAATTGTCATGTTTGCTCTTGGTTTTGACTTGTTATGTTTCTTGATGATTAGGATTAAGGTCCAGTAGGCAGAAGAGGCTGAAACCAGGTCCAGTAGGCAGAAGAGACCAATTTCTCTACAATTCTACAAAGGGCATGCATTGTACAAATGTGAACATTCACAAGTGGTATTTTCAAAACTGGTCGAAAAGCAGGATCCTCAATGTGACGTGTTGGAGCTTTTCTCCACCACTTTGGGTTCATGACCTTTGCAGGCTCCATGCAGAACAAACACGGTGACTTTGCCATTGCACCCATTCCACAATTATACATGCACTTTAATGTTTTAAGGTCACCTGCAAGATGCCACTGAACTTGAAAGTCTCCCCTTCCATCTAGACGTAGTACCTCTCCCTGGTTAGTCTGTCGATCAATCAGCTCCGGAATATTAGTTCGATGGAACACCCAATATAGAATCTCATGATCTTCTTTCTTTACCTGCAACACAAAATAAATGAGACTTAAGTAGATCTGAATATTTGAGCTTACTTGAGAATATCGCTTACCTCAAACGCACCAAGCCACCATATGTTAGATTCTGATTGAACACTAAAATATAAAGGATCATCACTGGGACACTTTGAGAGGGCTCTATTCATTAAAGTAATAGTAACACGCTCTAGCTTTTTCTCTTTAACAAGCTCACACTCATCCATTTTAACACAAAATGTAATAGTCCACGTGACTCTTCAAATGTGACGTTGTAAAACTCCACCATTCTCTTCTGTAGTATCCGCAGGTCCATAAAAATATTGTTGAACTCATCATATGCCACAGTGTTGGCTCCATGGCCACTGTAAGTTGCTTTAATATGAAAGGGTTGTCCAAGATAGTCTCCCTGTGCCTCGTTAAGCTGAAGCCTCTCTTTCCAAACACTTGAGGCTGATGGTAGAAGTTTGGATTTTATACCCTTCCTAACAAAGATGGTTGAGACAGACTTTTGGATAGCCGAATATCCTCTTTTGCTTACACCAAGTGAATCAAGTGTGCCTTGTATCTCTTTTGCAGGCACTGAGTTCTCTGAAATAAAGCGGTCCACTACATTTCTTTGTAGAACCTTAAACTTCTTGTCATGTACTATATCTGCTGCCAGGCTTCTACTTATAAGTGGCTTCAATCTCTTTCCTATATTGGCTTTGGGGTCAATGTTTTCCTTGTCAGGATAGATTGAGTCTCTACATGAAGACAATGCATAAGTAAATAACAGAAAATTTGCTTCACTAACACTATTTAGGCACATGAAAACAATGCATAACAAGAAAAAACAAAGTGATTACTTAACTAAGACAATGTAGCCAACCAAGAAGCATCACCTTAATGCTCGGATTCTTTTCTTGAGACCTCCTGATGCAACCTGCAATGTTTCAAGATTGCGCAATTTCTTCTTTCGGATACGACCACCCAAGATGGTGTCCTTCATTTGACAACTTCGCACCTTTTCTTTCAGTTCTTGTACCTCTGTTTTATGTTGCAAAATGGTAACCTGATCTGTAGAATGTAAATGTGAAAGGCGAACAATCTCACATTGTTGAGATTGGAAAATGCTCTTGTAAGTTCCAGCTTCTCTTGTAAGTGATTTACAATAACCCAGAAGGCCGTTTTCTCCATCACCAGCAAAGGTCAATAAGCTTGTAGGATTGACAAACGGTGGAGACGCATTAGTTATTGGATTCTTAGGGTAGAGAGAGCCTCTCGTCCAGATATCTATGTGTTTAGCTCCTTGAGCTCTGAGCGTGTCTATGGAGGTGGGAGGTATATGTGTGTTTGTTTTACTGCGCTTAATCAATGGTTGGTACTCATTGTCCAAATCAATGTGAAGGTGATATTTGGCTCGTTTGTGGGTAACATTTGTGCCATTTGAGGAGTGCGCCATTAGCCAAATGTGCAGGTTTAATGGAGAGTGAATAGCGGCTGCGGATTTGTCCCTCCATGTTAGCCTCATTCCCTCCGTATTGACGTTGTTCATTCAATACAACTAAAAAGAGTATTATCCCTCAATCACTACGAACGAATGTTCAGAGGGGTAAGGAATGTACTTAAAGTACACTTTTTGAAGTTTTACTATGAAAGACCCAGCTCTTTTATTTGTCATTTTTTCTAGAGAGAGAGTGCAAAAAATACATTTTCTTAGAAGGCCCTCCAAATGACCTCCGAAATTTCCTAATGGGTGGACCTGATTAGTCAGGTAACTATCCATCCCTGCGCACTAAAACATTTAGAAAACTTCTTTACTTGGAAGAGGAGTCCACCAGCGGTTGTGCCCTCACATCTGCTAGGGAGAAAAAAGTGTTGGTTGAGGATACCTTAGCCCAATTGTGGCAGTTATAGGGCCAAAATAGTTTTTTGGACTTTTAATACGTTGTCCCGTTTCCACTACAAGACAGAACTAGGTCTTCTTCTAATGCTATAGACCCAAGCCATTGTCAATGGTAAAGGTCTATTCCTTGGATTTTTCTTGTTTAGAGACTCTGATTTTTATCAGACCTAAAGACCTGTCAAGGATCCTATCCCGATCTTGGTATTGGCGGGTTGGGGATCTCACAAGTGGTATCGAAGCCTGTGTTAATTAAAGTCTTGGACCTAGGGAAAAGTTAAGGTGTATAAGTAATCTTGATGAATTCCAGTAAAGAGATATTTGATTAAAAAGAGGGAGAGAAAGAATGAAAGAGAATTATCCCCCATCTTTGCAGGAAAATTTCGATCAGGCCTACTTCAAATTCATGGATTTCAACGTTAGGTTTGTGAGGGCTTGCCTATCCCAAGACTATTCAATGCGAAAAAGCGTGATGAAATGGCTGGATAATAGATTTTCTCCTTCCACTTGGAGAATCAAGTGGTCAGGATCTAATGGATTTTTCCTCATTGATGCGGGGGAGTTAGAAGGTTTAGAACTAAATATGAAGAGACTCAAATGGGCCGAAGATCTTCAAGTGATTGAAGTATACTTTTTCATTGGGACGGAGAATCTAGAAGAAACCCTTGTAATACATGATTTCCAAGTATCACAAAATCAGTGGGTGTTTGATCAGGTGTCTAAAGTAATCTACGCAGGTAGAATTAGACCCATAGGTGTAGGCAGAATTACCCATAGGTGTAGGCCCTAGTTTTAATGGACCAAAAGATGATGTATATTTTGATCCTATATCTGATCCACCCAAAGTCCACAAGATTCCAGTATAGGGTTGTCGTCACCCTTGTACATAGTAGGAAGAGCAAGAGGAGCAAGAGCTTATGCAATCATGGGAGAACCAAGCTTATGAATGAGGAAGATAAAAGAGCCACTCCCTTGGCCATAGCTAGCAATCCTAGAGCTTTGTAAACCACTAAAAATCAATAATGGAAAACTTTAAGTTACTTATATATTATCATGATATACATGATTTTCTATTACTTAAGGAATCTAAAGATAAGTTAGTATTCAATCAAGAAATTAAGGATTGATCTAGTAAATGAGACAGAGGTTCTCGATAGTAAGAAAAGAATTTGAGATAATTATCAGAGGTAAATTACATCCTAAATAACCGGTGATAATTATCTTAACTACAGATAATTATTTTAGATAATTATCCCTGTAGAAAACCACTATTATTGAGGGTAAATTAAAGGGGAAAATTAGTAAATCATGTGCTATGATTATATGCTATTAATAAAAGCTAGGTTATAGTATAAAGAGGCCATGGTAATTATTTCAAGGTTATATAAGTAGTATAGATATTTATCTAAGTCAAATTATACTAATTTTAGTTTAAAACTAAAGAGAAAAATTAGTAAATCATGCTATATGAGTACATGCTATTTATTAGAGCTATATTACATGATGAAAATACCGTGATAATTATGTCAAGATTAGAAACTTAGTATACATATTTATTTAAGTCAAAATATACTAATTCTAATTGAAATTTAAAGGGGGAAATTAGTAAATCATATTACATAATAAATAGGTCGTGATATTTATTTCAAGGTTAGAAAAGTAGTATAAATATTTATTTAAGTCAAATTATCCTAATTGTAGCTGAAAATTGAAGATGGAAATTATATAATTAAGTTGAAAAATAATAAGATAATTACCAAATATCAAAAATATACTTATCTACTTGTGGTAATTATACCATAGTTAATTAGTGAAGTTTGTACATTATAGTTGACCAAAAGTCTTATTTTTAGCAAAAGATTAATTAAAATAAATAGACTTTGTGGTCAAACATTTTTAGGAAAATTACAGTAAGTATAAACCTATGATATCAAGTTGAGGAAACAAAATCTTTACAAGAAAATAAATAGAGTAAATATTAAGTCCAAAATAAGTAGATTCTAAGATTAAAAGACGATGGGAAAATTAGGAAAAAGATATACAAAATTATAAGAAAATTAAGAACGCTTAGAAAACCCTTAGGAAAGTGATGGAAAAAGTTATCATGCCTATATAAACAAATAAGAAATTAGTAGGTCAAAAATTTACCAATTAAGACTATAAATTTAACCTTGGATGGGTTACGGTTGAATACAAAGGTTACGTTTAGATTTTGAATTATTTACCTAATGGTTAGAATTCTTCTTTATTAGGATAACAAGTTATGGCACATAAAAGAACCCGAGCAAATCCTACATCTAATGATGAGGAAAAAACTCAAAAAAGAACTAGAGCGTCACACAATGATGAAGCTGGGCCTAGTAGTAGGTCTACGGAGGAGAGTCTTCAGGCGCCAGCGCAACAGCAGATGGCCGATCAGTCTCAGGTGGGTTTTCCATTATTCAATTAAGTCTTTAAATACTTTAAGTTCTTTTATAATCTAGCATTGAGTATGTAAGAAGTGAGTAAGAATCAGAAAAGGAATAATTGACCAAAAATGGAAGGTAGCTTCCAACGTGTATTTGTTTATAATGTAGGAAAGAATTGTTTTGGTTAAAACTAGTTGAATTAGGAAAGATATGATTGATCATCCTTAAGACAGCTTGTCTCAAGACGCCTCCGACTCCTTAGTATATTTTGATGATAATGATGGATTTCCAACCACCCACGGATAAGTCGATTACTCCCATGAACTTTGAGTTTCTACTCCGTGTCATGTCTTGATGTTTCTACATAAGTTAGGATACCGTTTTTTATCCTAGGGGAGCCGCTCGGTTGTGTGGGCAACTGGTTTGGTGTATGGGCACCCGGAACCTTGGATGGGGCCCCGTTTATCCACTCCGGATTATGAATACGGAATGGGTGTTGTTTTTTCACCCTTAGGTGGTCGTGAGACAAGAAGAGTATTGATCATGGTTAATTATGGACAATGTTTTGATTGACAGTACCCTGTCTTAAGTTTAAAGATGTCTGTTTGCTAAAAGAATGTTTTCAATGCTGTTTTCAAGGGCTGTTTTAATGAAATTCAATTATGAAAGTTAAAAGAAATCATTAATTTTAATTATGACAAGAATTTGGTAGTAATTTAATAACAAAACAACATGTGTGAGTGCAGGGTGGTAAGTGGGGATTGACTAAGGTTGTCAATCAAGGACGGGTGGACTTGATTAGTTAGGTAACTATCCATCCTTGCGCACTAAAACGTTTAGAAAACTTCTTCACTTGGAAGAGGAGTCCACCAACGGTTGTGCCGTCACATCTGTTAGGGGAAAAAACGTTGGTTGAGGATAACTTAGCCCAATTGTGGCAGTTATAGGGCCAAAATAGTTTTTTGGACTTTTAATATGTTGTTCTGTTTCCACTGCGAGACAGGAATAGGTCTTCTTCTAACGCTATAGACCCAAGCCATTGTCAATAGTAAAGGTCTATTCCTTGGATTTTTATTGTTTAGATACTCTAATTTTTATCAGACCTAGAGACCTGTCAAGGATCCCATCCTGATCTTGGTATTGGCGGGTTGGAGATCTCACAAGTGGTATCAGAGCCTGTGTTAATTAAAGTCTTGGACCTAGGGAAAAGTTAAGGTGTATAAGTAATCTTGATGAATTCCAGTAAAGAGATATTTGATTAAAAAGAGGGAGAGAAAGAAAGAAAGAGAATTATCCCCCATCTTTGTAATGGTATACATGATTTTCTTTTCTAAAATTACTTAAGGAATCTAAAGTTAAGTTAGTATTCAATCAACAAATTAAGGATTGATCTAGCAAATGAGAAAGAGGTTCCCGATAGTAAGAAAAGAATTTGAATCTTGAGAATGAGATAGTTATCAAAAAACCAACTCACATTCTTTGTGCACAGGGTAGCCTTCCTTGGAAAATGACCTAGATATGAAAGTATTAAGGTATGAGACTAATAAGAAGCCTAAAAGAACTTTTTGTATGATAATTCTTAAAACCCTTTACATAATGTTGGTCAACCAAGTTAGAGCACAGAGAGGGTACCTCTGGTGCAATGGTGGAATCTTGTGCCGAATGCAGATTTCTCAGAATAACAAGAACACCCCGAGCGCGTTCAGATTGGCAAAGCTGAAATACGTGATACTTGTCGAACGTTGATTGCTCTGAATGGTCAGTTAGACCGAGCGCGTTCATGTTGACAAGGTGGATATATGGATCTTTTATGGAATGGATTTAACCTGGTTTTTGAGATGATATAAATGGTTTGTAAAGGTTTTTAAGATGGGCTCAACACTAAGAGTTTCTTGAGGGAAAATTAGCTAGCAAGTAACTCCAACCAGAAACTAGAAAGAACTCTTAGAGTAATCAATAGCATTTGGTAAAGTGGAAAGGTTATCCCTTCGAAGATGCCACTTGGGAGGATGAATTTCTCTTCTCAAAGATTTTCCCAATTTCGGTTGAGATGAGTGCATCTCAAATTCTTAAGTTGGGGTGATTGTAAGGTTTCCAATTTCTGAAACCTTAAAGATTGTATATAGCTTAATCAAACTGATATGATTATTGAAAAAGCAATGAAGAATTGTCCAACGTGGCAAATATTGGTATTTTTGGAATCTTAAGCACAGCAAACCTCGGGCTAGAAATTTTCAGAACAGAATTTCGATAAAATCTGGAAAAGTTACGGGCTCTGAAAGGTTACACTATGAATTTAATTAGGAAAGAAGTCAACACCAACCTTCTTGTTTCTTATGACTATGACTATGATGGCACTATCTAGTTCTCTTTTCTTCCTTTACCTCTTTCATTGTTTATTATTTGAGATTTCTTGGAGTAGCATGATCTCAATATTGAATACATCTATTGACAGGAGGTGTCTTGCAAATTATCTTTTGGGTTAAAGATGTGCAATGTTTTTCTTGTCTCCTAGATTGAGGATGCTATATTTTGCTCCTAGATTGGAGTTTGTCAAAATGTGTTAGATGTCATAGTCTAAACCCCAAAGGAGAGCTCTTGGGTTTGTGAATTGTAGCCTATGCCTAGGTAGCAAGAATTGTGTATTAGCATGTGGAAAATCTACTATAGGTGTATAGGTACCCATGTGGAGTATTTCTAGATGGTGTTCTCTCTATTAAACGTAGTAAAAGAGTGTATAAAAGGGCTTCAAAGAGTACCCACAAAATCTCTATTGGATTTGGGTTGATCTTGAGCCTTGTATGATGTTATCCATGATGCAAAAGGAGATGCCTAGCTAGTCTAGCTCTATATAATGAGCCTCTTTGTACTCATTAATCAATCTAGTTATCATTTTGTGTCTACAATCTACTCTAATTTCTATTAAGTGAGTACACTTGTCATTATAATGCTATCACCATGAATGCAACATTGTTTAAACTCCCTAATCCCTACAAATTTTCCTTGGGCACATTGTTGAGATTGGCCTGAAGCTTCTTGAGTTGTTCAATATTGCGGGGGGGGGGGGGGGGGGGGGGGGGGGGGGGGGGGGGGGGGGGGGGGGGGGGGGGGGGGGGGGGGGGGGGGGGGGGGGGGATATTTCTCTATCATTGTTGTTTTCTAAAGGACTATTTCTTAAGAGATAAATACCTAGTATGGATCTTTCCACTTCTATTGTACTTCTTGTGGTAGCAATATGTATAGAGGTTGAGTGTGTGCTAATGCAAATCTTCTCGTGGTAGTTAGCGATATGTATAGTGTTAATTGATACAAGTCTTCTTACACTTGTCTCTCTCTTTCTGTAACATCCTTTTATTTTGTGTTGCTAGGAGGGTGAACTCATCTTCACTTTCTTCTTCATCTTCTGTATGCTTTAGACTGGCAACCGTGACTCCCTATCTACCCTTGTTTGTTTTGTTTTTTCATCTTCCATATGTTGCCTAGTGTTTGTTTCTATCCCATTTGGCTCTTAAGGTTTCTTTCCTTTGGATTTCTCCTTTGCCGTGTCAAATCTAATCTCAATGTACTTTGATGGAATTTCTTCTTTCTCTCTTTCTTCTTTAATTTTTGTAACAAAGGAATTTTTCTCTTCTTTTGCCGATGCTTGTGAACTAGATCCCTTTCTTACTTTCCTTGTTGGTGTCGCTTCCAAGACCTTTACCATCTTTGCATGATGCTTTGTTTTCTAAATAAGTTCTAGTGTGTAGGTGCAAGCATGAGTTTCTCCATCATGTTGAGTGCCTGATGTGTAATTTTTCTCATCATCGGCCCGACTTTCATGTATGTTATGTACATGTCTCCCCCTTTCAGGTTTCCATCAATGGTTTTCTCACAAAGCACAAAGTCACATTTTACTACCCTAATCTTTGAGATTCTTAAATCCATCACCACTACTATGTGCCTGATCAATTGCGTATATTAGCATGTATTTGATACTTGAAAGTGTAAAGAAATGAGTCACGATGTGAATTTTGTTTTTGGATAAAGAAAATCTCTGAAAGTATGTGCAAGCCTTCCATGATTATTTTCAAAGTTATTCCTACTTTGGTTGGTGCATTATCTGCATAGGTAAGTCTCACTTCTGTGTTGTATTGAATGGTGCTCATAAATTCATCGACTCTTTGGTAAATTGTGCCCCAAGGTGATAGCTTGAAGTAATTATTTAGTTGAATCTTCTTTATTGCTTCAACACTTCATTTTTCATGTGCAATATCCATATTTCTTGTAGGAAAGCTATTTTAAGACCGTAGTTTCCTCCTTGTTTTGGAACTTTTCCATCAAGATATTTGATACTATCTTTTGAATATCTTCATCCAAGATGTGAGAGTCTTCATGCGCAATCAAGCTGGATATCTTGTACGGTGCCACTTCCCTCTCTCTCTAGGATTCTTTATTTTTGTGAGGTATCCTATAAAGTACAAGGTTTTCACGTGATTAGATGCTATGGATGTCGCAAACCAAGAGATTAAAAAATGTCTTTTTTCTTCGATGACCATAACTTGACGATAAGATAAGATTGTATATAACTACAACAATTTCAACCCAAACTTGATCAAACCTCATTGATAGACTTATACTAAGCGTATAGGCAAGCATGTGAAAATGAGCTTAGGGTGATGCATCACATCATTTTTGGCAAAATTCACTTTTGATGATAGGTTTTGAATGAACATGATTAGTAGGGCATTTGGGCATTGATCTTTTGGTATTTGGATCAATAGTTTGGATTTTAGGCTATATTTTACAATTGTAATAGCTCAAAGTTAGCAACTAGCTTCTGGTTGGTATTTGACTTCCAAATATCAAAAGATCACATCGTTGACTTATGTTTACACTCTAAATCAAGGCTATGTGGTCAAATTTTGTAGATGATGATGAACATGGATTGCAATCCATAATTATCCAAAGTTGGGGATAAGATTTATTCACTTACTTATAAAAACTATTCGAAGCTTATTCGTGAATTCAATGCAAATTCGGATCAAAATAACACAAGTTAGTCACAATTTTGGTTTTATGGCCATAGTTTTGCAGATTTTGCACTAAGTCTAGTTGTTGTGGCTACTTTTTGTAGGTGCAATGGTCTATTTATACGTGTCTATTCCTCTAAAATTCTAACCCCCTTGTGCATGTGACCTTGAGATGGATATTTCACTCCATTTCCACTTGCCAAAAGACTTTTTAAGTTGCTGATTCTGACACTCCAAAATCCTTCTAGTTGTCAAGGACTTTGTTAGTTAGTGTTAGCGTTTCTTGAGGTTTTCAAATTTTAGACTAGCCCTATTGTTTTTTTTTCCCTACTTGCCAAGGTCCTCTACTACAACTTCCAAGGAACATAAATCGCAATCCATCATTTCTAAGAGTTGGTATGTAGGTTTGTCTCTTGTCTTTCCTTGTGTTTGGAGAATTTCTTTGTAAACTCCCTTAAGAGATTTCAATTCTAGCAAAAAATTCTTGAATTAACAATTGGAACCAAATGAGAGTTGTTCCTTCCAAGGGCAAGCCAAATCCTTCATATTGAGTATGCAAATCATGGTCTTGCTATATTCATACTTTTCTTAAAGAAAAATACATGTTCATGAGGATCCCTAGATAGTCCGTTCTTTTTGCTCATGCATTTTTGTACTTACAATGGTCTCATTTATCATGGTTTAACCATATATCTTATCATTCTTGGGCCTATAACAAAGACTTCTCTTCCTGATATGTGACTTTTTGGAGGAATTCCTAGTGGAAACTGCTATGATACTCTTCTTAATTCCATATCCCCAGATTGCAGTCCTCTTGCCAAGCTACCACAATATAACCACATGTTTGGGTCATTGGATTCAAATCTACACTCCCATGAATAGCAGTGTTGGATTACTTTGATCCCACAGATCCTGTAAGTTGAATCTTGAGATATGTGTGTTTTTTAGACTAATGATCCCATTTTTCCCACACTTTGTGTCTCAAATCCTTGTGGATAAGTTTCTGATTCCCTTGATGGGATTCCATGTGGTTGTATGTAATATGTGGACTTTGGAATATCCATACAGCTAAACCTCTCCAGCTCAATTAGATTGGCAAGATTGTACAGTTTTTGTGTTCTATTCACTCTCTAGAATTGGGTTCTTCACACTTATGGAGGCTATGTTGATTCCTATTTGTGCACTTATACGGATTCATATAATCATAATTTATCCTATGGATTTTTGGTCTCAACACTAAGTTGGTAGTGGAACACTTTTATGTCCTTAGACAATTTTTGTCATGTTAAATGATCAATTTTCTCAAATTATTTGAGGAATTCTATAATGATTTTTATAAAGTTGTCATATGAGCTGAAAACCCTTTGCATTTTTTTATGGTACTAATTTCACCTACAACATTAATCTATCCAAGGCACCACTTTTTGGTTCCACCAAAAACTTCTTTGGCCCTGCTATCGAAGAAAGTAAATTATTGGCCTCTAGTTGTGCCTTGGCGTTTTCTTTCAAGGTATGATTACTTTGTGGTGCTTGCATTCATCATGACACATATATAATCTCATGCATTCCTTGTGTAGAATCATCACTACCAGAAGAGTGAAAAATTCACTCGCGACAAGGTTGTACCAATGCCTCAAATATCAACCATAATCATAAATACTTTTTGCAAATCAAGAAGAGTTTTGTAGCACCCACATCCATGGTTCCCTTGAACCATCCTTCTCTTTAACAAAAAACGAATTAATCCACCAATGCAATTAGATTATATAATATATCCTAACTATTGCACTAACTTATCATGATAATTAATTGATGTAGACACTTAAGACAAGCAAAACTAGAAATTGACATAGTGTAAAGGGTGGGTTTTTGAAAGTAGCCCCCCTCAAAATAACCTTTTGATTATAGTGAGGATTACAAGTACATGAAACAAGAAATATTAATCTTACGCGGAGTTCACTATTTAGAGATCTTGTACAATACTCGCGTTCAAGAGGTATTTATGAACCCCCCTATTCTACATTTTGTTATAGAGACCACTTATGTACCACTTTTCTATAAACAAAGACCCCTTAGGTACCAAAAATTTTCCTTTTTTCAATTCAAAACACCCTTACGTATGTATATTTTTTTGGTAAGTTTATTAGAGAAATTATCACCTTCTATTGAACGCACGTGCCATTCTACATATTTTTGAGTGAACCCCTCGAGATTAATTTACTGAGATCTTCATTCTCGCAGCTGTTAAAGGCTTAAGAATCCATAGATATGGTGATTACTAGGTCTATTTTGCACGCTTTGCACCTAGAATATTGTCGTGCTTTCAAACACATCTAAAATTGGGCCGCCCTACAAAGAAGAAGAGATCCAAAGTTCGGAAGATCTCAGTACATAATCATGAAATTATGTGACTAAAAAAATAATCTTTTATGATTTTTGAAGATATCGCACAATATTGCATTCAAGAGCATTCAAGAGGTATTTATAAACCCCCCTATTCTACTTTTCTTGAGGTATATAGAGACCCCTTAGTTACCAAAATTTTCACTTTCTCAATTTGAAACACCCTTATGTATGTATACTTTTTGTAAGCTTATTCGAGAAATTAACACCTTCTATTGAGCGCACGTGCCATTCTATATATTTTTTAGTAAACCCCACGAGATTAATCTACTGAGATCTTCATTAATTCTTGCATCCGTTAAAGACTTAAAAATCCATAGATATGGTAACTATTAGCTCTATTTTGCACGCTTTGCACCTAGAATATTGTCCAAACATATCTTTAAAGATTTTTGAAATAAAAAAGGCCCTCGTCTTTGTGTGTTGCATGTTGTGATGGATTAAGTGCGTAGTAATTGTGAGAATAGATGTACGTGTTTGTGTGTGTGTGTGTGTGTGTGTGTGTGTGAGAGAGAGAGAGAGAGAGAGAGAGAGAGAGAGAGAGAGAGAGATGGCACCCTAGATTAGCCAACAAAATGAGGCTTCTACTAAAGGTAGCAGATACTTGGCATACCAACCAAGAGCCTCCACTTTTTGGCCTCTTTCCTTGTTTTATAGGTCAATCTCATTGCCCTTTTTGAGTTGAGTATGATTGATCTATAGAGCATATATGCATGTTCTCTTTATTCATTGTTCTACTACCCCCACTTCACGTCATTAGCTAGAATCTTACGATATTCTCTTCCTAGAATCCTCTCCTTAACCTGCTGGGATTTCAAAGGCTGCCTAGATTTGAGCTCGCGCGGAGCAGCGCAGTGTTTGGTAGCAATCTTCCAAGATCCCCACATCCTATCTTTCCCACTTCTCCTTTGCAAGGTGTTCCCAGGCGCGTTCCCACGCGCATCTTCGTATTCACACACACTAGTCTCTGGGTTGCACCCTACGTTGTTCAGCGGCTCTACAGGATTTACACGGCTGCACCATCAGGCAGAATGACAAGCAATGCCAGCATCCTCCACTTGCTCCCTTATCCTCCTTCCCCAAAGTGATCTCCTCGAATCACCAACACCTCTACTGTGATATTGTCTTGCCCCTAATCTTGTTGTGCGCATGGCGTACTCCAACCAACACCTCTCAACAACAGAGACTTTAACATCGCAGGAGGAATGTCAAGAGGCCTCAAAGAGAGAGAGAGAGAGAGAGAGAGAGAGGGGGAGAGGGGGAGAGATTCCAAAAACATTCCCCCTTGGCCTCCATTCATCATCTCCACTGCTGCAGTTGAACCATGCCCTTCGCACGATCTGCCAACACAGCCCAATCATGCATAGCAACCAACACAACCACCACGTAGGTCTCGCAGCAAGAGCGAGGGGGGGAGAGAGAGACCGTTAGACGCAGGCCAGAGACGAGACAAATTACATACTAGGCACTCAAAAATGGATCTCAACTCTCAAAAAGGAATAAAGATTTGTAATTCTTGAACTATTGGCTCTGCTCAATCGCCGCCATGCATGCTCTCTCTAATAGACGTACCAGCCTTCTATGTTACATGCAGAGAGAAGAGAGAGAAAATGAAAAGCAAAAAAAAACTCCCACTCAATGTCATTTTCATCTCTCTCTCTTTTTCTTCCTCTCTTTGCTCCTTGACTTGCCACGCCTGCAGCCTCCTTTTTTGCGTTTGCTTCCTTGGTAGCATCTTGATTGATTCCCTTCAATGAGACATATGTATAGACCTACTCCCCCCTATTCCCCCCTACCCTACCCTACCCTAACCCCGCAACCCTGCCCCCCTTTTCTCTTTCCCTTCACCCTTCCCCTTTTCCTTTTTTTTGCCTCTCACAACTAATTAATGGCCAATGGCCTTCACAAAAGAGCGTTTTGGCTCTACTTTCAATTTTCATTACATAAAATCTTCTGAAGATGCTTTAGCATCTTCAATTAACATGTCCAATGCACTCACTATTTAAAACCATTCCTAATGGGCAAGATTTAACCTCATCACGTAGAAGAATCATGCTCAAGCTTAACCACTAGGCTATATCCTACGTTGCCCTTTGGGGTCCCCTTAAGCATTAAAAAAAAACAATACCACCCACCCCCCCCCCCCCCCCCCCCCACCCCACCACAAAAAAAACCCAAAAAAAGAAAACCTAATTATGGGTTTCCTTAAAAACCACATAATTTATTGGGTCTAACTTGGATTCATTAATTAATTTCTTGCAAAGATTCCCACCATATCTTAACTTTTAAAACCATCGTTGAATTGGAGCTGATGCACATGCCCTACTTGTCTCCCCCTCCCCCTCCTCGGCTACCATTCCATACCGCCCTACCTTGCCCAAACATTCCTACAGTAATACAGACAGTGAATGCCAGTCTGATATTGGGTGCGCGCAACCATGCAGCCATGAAGTATGCTCGTCCGCTTTGACATTAAAAAGAAATGGTGTGCATCTCGGCAAGACAGAGATGACAGAGAGAGAGAGAGAGAGAGAGAGAGAGAGAGAGAGAGAGAGAGAGAGAGAGAGAGAGACGCGCAGGGCAGCATTCGGCTTACGCCAACGGGAGCATGGTAGAGAGGGAGAGAGAGAGAGACAAAGATCGCACACCACATGATGGCAGAGAGAGAGAGAGAGATGCACATGGAAGCAAGGCATCTCATCTCTGCTTCGTCTTGAACCTGAAACAATTTCTCTCCTTGATAGTTAAACCAGAGATCGCAGTTGAAGGGGGGAGCTCGTGTCCGTGTGAGAGAGAGATAGAGAGAGAGACAGAGAGACCATCTGCAGAGATGCCTCCCTCTTGCCCTCCACGTGCCCAACGCCTCCTCCCTCTTCCATTTTTCTCCCTAAATCACAACGCAATGTGCCATTCCCTCCCCTTTTTTCCTCAAAGGCTTGGGAGCATCTTGCCAGATTCCCACTAATTCAACGTGCTTGCAAAATTAGAGAGACATATAGTAAGGTTGATTTCATTTGGAATAATGAAATCAAAGTTAATGAGGCTTTTGGCATGACCTACTGGCTCTGCTACTGGCTCCGCATGCGCATTAATCGGAATCTCACGAGATTCCCTAAAAGAGCCTCTCTCTCTCGCTCTCTCTCCTGTCTGTTCCGTCTCTCCTCTCTCTTCACCCGCGTCCTTAGAATCTCCACCGCGACTCAGAGCAGACCTCCCCTTCTCTGGCTCTACACATGTCAGGTCGCCTCCTGGCTGAACGCGACTGCCTGCAGTCGCCCCCATTGTGACCTCCACTCAGATCAGGCCTGCATTTTCTCAGCGTATGGAGAATGCGGGCAGCCACACAGGTTTCTCCCCCAGCAATCGTACGCTCAGAGAGTCCGATGGAACTCACTATTCTCTCTACTCTCTCTTCAATCTCTCCTCCCTTTTCCCGCGGGCTCCTCGCCATTGTTCGCCTCTGCGCCCTGCTCGATAGCAGCTCCATGCGCTCATATACATCGTCACTGTCACCTGATGCAACACTTAGAGATAGATAGAGAGAGAGAGAGAGCGTTCCCTGTGCATGTGCAACCCTCCCTTGTCACCTGTGTCCTTCTGCTAATACTGCAGTCACCCAAGACCTCAAAAACACTGGCTCCGAGCCTCTCCATGCCCCCTCCAACTGCTGCAACATCCCTCGCGATTCCCACCTGCTCTCTCTCTCTCTCTGTGTCTATCTTTGAAAAAGACCCCAAGCTCAACTCTCCTCGTCGGATATTTGCGGTGATGTTAAAATTCTTCTTCTTCTCTCTCTCTCTCTCTCTCTCTCTCTCTCTCTCTCTCTCTCTCTCTCTCTCTCTCCGCCACGTGTCGCCCCCAACCCTCTTTTCGCTCAAAGCTTCAAAAGGATCTACTCATATTCCGCTTAATTCACCCCAAACTAGAATTGGGGATGCCTACTGGGTCTAGAACCACAAAATTGAATTAATTTGCACTGAAGATTCTCGTCGAATCTTGTAAATTCAAAAGGAAAACGATTGTAGCCCTAGTTCACGCACATGAATGCTCCACTATGTCTTGTACAATGCTCACCATCTCTCTCTCTCTCTCTCTCTCTCCTCTCTCTCTCTCTCTCTCTCTCTCTCTCTCTCTCTCTCTCTCTACGAGCGTCTCCTACCAGTGTGCCATACACGTGACATAGCCCCCCCCCCGACACACACGACATCTGCATGCGAACTGCATGGACATGCGCATGTTGACCCCCCCCCCCCCCCCCCCCCCCCCCCCCCCCCCCCCCCCCCCCCCCCCCCCACACACACGGACATCTGCAGGTGCGAACTCAAAGCAGCAGGATAGATGGACATGCGCCTTTGCGTCCCCTATGGACCTGCGCGCGCGCGCACACACACACACACACAAATAGAGAAGTCGCCTTGTGCACCCATCTACGGTCCAACCTCACCATCCTCCTTTTCCATCATTTTCTGGTCGCCCCCTGTTACACTTCGCCACTCCCTGCGCATATAACTCTGTGGCTCTTTGCTTCATGACCATGGAACTCCATCTGCCGCCGTAGCCCTACTCTCACGTCAAACCATACATTAACAATGGAAATGACCAGCGTCTCTACTTTCCTCTCGATGCAGATGACAGCTACCCTTGCACCTTCCCTCTGTCGATTCTCATTTGTGCCGCAAGAGAGAGAGAGAGAGAGAGAGAGAGAGAGAGAGAGAGAGAGAGAGAATCACTATTGTTCGGCATCAGAGAGAGAAAGAAGGGCAAGCTGGGCTGTCCATGTGTGCTCGCTTCCAAAACGAAAAAGACAGCTCTTTATTTTATGAATAAAGCTTCATTCAGTGCCCCCTATTATACTGGTTCTATAGTTAAAAAAATTCATATTAATTTCTCATTCTCCCACGTGCCAGCTCCCCTTTTTCTCACTTCAAACTAAATGAGAATCTCCTTTGATTCCACTTAATTAGACCCCAAAAAAGTCGTTTTGGACACCTATTTTTTATCTCGGTCAAGTTTCATTAGCGAGAATCTTCTAAGATACTTGTTGTTGGCTTTCCCAAGCCCAAAGGCTTTTGCCCGCAAGGTCCTCCCAAGAAGGCAACCCCCCCCCGCACCACCTCGCCCTGCTCGTAGAGCCCCCTGCACTGCTCGTGGTGTCTGCAATGTCTGAAAATTGTCGTGCAAAGCAAGTCTTACAACGAGCGGAGTTCATGTGTGCCTTGCGCTCCAGGTGATGCCCCTTGATATATACTGCTCTTTGGTGCATGCAATAAAACCCATGGTCGTTGGCACACAATCCTAGAGAGAGAGAGAGAGAGAGAGAGAGAGAGAGAGCACACAGGGATGACAGTCGAATGATGTCAGGGCTTGTGCCAACACGAAGAACGGGGAGAAATGGCATCTCGGCCTTCTTCTTCTTCTTCTCTTCTCTCTCTCTCTCTGTCTCTCTCTCTCTCTCTCTCATGGTGCCGTTCCCTGGTGCACCCCGGCCACATTCTTCCTTCTCAAAATCACCTGCATCAACGGGGTGGATCTTTAGACAATGACCATCTTCCGCTCCATACAAATGATGTAGAGAGAGAGAGCATGCGGTGCCGCCCCGCATCTCGGTGCAATGTTGTGCTCTAATAGGCATCTCCCTCAGTACCTCGGCTTGGCCCTATCCACCGTTCGTCAGCCTGCGTTGGCAAAGGCACACACAAAGACAGACAAAGACAGAGACAGAGAACAATGCTTGCCTCACAAGTGCACCTCTCTACGCGCAGAAACAAAAAATCCCCTAACCGTGCTTGTCTCCCATACTGACACATTGAACCGCTCTCTCTCGTTCTCTCCCCCACTTACTGCTTACTCACTTAGCATCTTGCCCTGCATTTTCTCTATCTCTAAGCCCAAAGGATCTTTCAAGATTCCTATTAAGAAGACATGCGTACAGACCTACTGAGTCGCTTTTGTTCAAAGAAGATTATAGTAGGTCTCTTACATGATTTCTCACAACGTTATGGACCTTTATATTACTAGAAGTTACCCATTATTCTAACCAAATTATTGGGTCTATTGCACATCTATTAATTAATTAAGTAGCAAGATTCGCATCCGGTCTCTGAATTCAAAAGGAAAAGAATTGTCGCCATCAAGCCCCCCTTCCGCGGCGCCTCGCCATCACTCTGTCTGCATCTCTACATCTCTGTACCCAAACCCACCATAGCCCTGTGCACTTCATGTATCATGTTTGAGAAGTTCGAAGAACAGTAGCCCGCCAACGCTCCAGAAGTGGAGGACAAAAATACCGATTCCTCCTACGCAAGACATGCTGAAGCCGGAAGCAGTTGCTCCTGCTGGCTGCTGTGCATAACGACGGTAGGGAGCCAGTCTGCCGGAGGAAGCGGATGCGCATCATCACCATCACCCTCTCTACTGGTATCCCTCTATCCTCCCCTCGCCTTCACGCTAGCACAAGGTCCATGAACCTCCTATCCACTGGGTCCATTCCACTATACACCGTTCATTTGGGCCTTTGCTTCGATCACTGCACAACCCTTCCTAGACCATGGTCGTTTCTTTCAAGGAATGGGAATCCCTCTCCTGGGTGGTTCTCCGTCTCAGCCGCGCGAAGCAGTACAACACACACACACACACACACACACAGACACACAGATGAGAGAGAGAGAGAGAGGCACTGCCTCGCGACGCATTTCTGCAGCCCCACCACACTCTATGCCCATGCCTCTTGCAAGCTGCGCTCTGTCGATCTACGTCTCACGGCGGCAAGAGAGAGAGAGAGAGAGAGAGAGAGAGAGAGAGAGAGAGAGAGAACCAGAGTCCTGCAATGCTTTACTCACCATCCAGCGCGCTACATGCAGAGCCCAGCCTGCAGATCACCATGGGAGAGAGAGTCTCCAGTCTCGGACCCCATGCAGAGCAGCACGCGACAAAGACCATCAAGGACTTCACATCCCCATACTTCCCTCTTCTCGCGCGTGTCATCTCTCTCTCTCTCTCTCTCTCTCAAAGCAGCGTCGCCAGATCCTGCTGCAATGCTGACACACACGTCCATAAAAATCTCTCTCTCTCTCTCTCTCTCTCTCTCTCCTCCAAGTCTCTTTGTCTCGTGCTTCGCTGGCAAGTAATCCCATTCCCCTTCGACTTTTTCTGTAAAACTCAAAGAGAATCTCCCAATATTCTTACTAAAACTAATGGTTTGAAACTTGTAGGGACACCGTCTAACTTGGATTCATTAATTAATTTCTTGCAAAGATTCCCACCATATCTTAACTTTTAAAACCACCGCTGAGTTGGAGCTGATGCACACGCCCTACTTGTCCCCCCCTCCCCCTCCCCCTCCCCGGCTACCATTCCATACTGCCCTACATTGTCCAAACATTCCTACAGTAATACACGCTGTCAATGCCAGTTTGATATTGGGTGCGCCCAACCATGCAGCCATGAAGTATGCTCGTCCGCTTTGACCTTAAAAAGCAATGGTGTGCAGCTCGCCAAGACAGAGATGTGTGAGAGAGAGAGAGAGAGAGAGATGCGCAAGGCAGCATTCTGCTTGCGCCAACGGGAGCATGGTAGAGAGGGGGGGAGAGAGAGAGAGAGAGACAGAGATCGCGCACCACATGATGGCAGAGAGAGAGAGAGAGAGAGAGAGAGAGAGAGAGATGCACACGGAAGCAAGGCATCTCGTCTCAACTTCGTCTCGAACCTAAAACAGTTTCTCTCCTTGATAGTCAAACCGGAGATCACAGTTGAAGGGGGGAGCTCGTGTCCGAGAGAGAGAGAGAGAGAGACCATTTGCAAAGATGCCTCCCTCTTGCCCTCCACGCATCCTCCCTCTTCCATTTTTCTCCCTAAATCACAAAGCAACGTGCCATCCCCTCCCCTTTTTTTCCTCAAAGGCTTGGAAGCATCTTGCCAGATTCCCACTAATTGGACATGCTTGCAAAATTAGACACACATGCTAGTAAGGTTGATTTTATTTGAAATAATGAAATCAAAGTTAATGAGTCTTTTTGAGTCCATTTTGTTCAAAGAAGATTATAGTAGGTCTCTTACATGATTTCTCATAACGAACGTTATGGACCTTTATATTACTAGAAGTTACCCAATAAATATTCTAACCACCACTTAGAATCGTATACTATTCGGTTTACGCCCCCATTACATGGAATTTACCTAGATACCTTCTCTCTCCTCTCTCTTTCATCTCTCTGTGCGCGACGCCCTGCCCTTTGCCCTGCTTGCGCAGCGATGGCCTCACCCTCTGTAGCTCGATCTCCGCCTCTGAAACACTCCCTCAAACCACCTCACACGAGCGCCACCTCACACCAACGTTCTTGCTAACTCTCCCACTCTGCCCTCTGTCGGATCTGCGCACCCATGGCCACAGCGTCTTCCAGCTACACACATAGCTCAGAGGAGCTCTCTCCGTGTCTCTCTCGCTCTCCCCTTTGCCGCACCTTCTGACCCATGGACACACCCTCCGTAAGGACTGACTGAGAACTCCGTTTCGACCTGGGAAATGAGATTTCTCTCTCTCTCTCTCTCTCTCTCTCTCTCTCTCTCTCTCTCTCTCTCTCTCTCTCTTCCTCTTTCCACGTGTCTACTGCACCACCCGCTTCCGCTTTCCACGTGCTCCCTTCCCCTTTTTGACTGCAAATTTATCCTGAGGATCTCCTGAGATACCCCTTTATCCAGCTGCTTCCGAAATTGGGGACACCTTTTTTGGGTCTAACTTGGATTCATTAATAAATTTCTTCCAAAGATTCCCACCATATCTTAACTTTTAAAACCACCGTTGAGATGGAGCTGATGCACACGCCCTAATTATCTCCCCCTCCCCCTCCCCGACTACCATTCCATACCGCCCTACCTTGTCCAAACATTCCTACAGTAATACAGGCAGTCAATGCCAGTCTGATATTGGGTGCGCGCAACCATGCAGCCAAGAAGGATGCTCGGCCGCTTTGACCTTAAAAAGCAATGGTGTGCAGCTCGGCAAGACAGAGATGAGAGCGAGAGAGAGAGAGATGCGCAGGGCAGCATTCCACTTGCGCCAACGAGAGCATGGTAGAGAGGGAGAGAGAGAGAGAGACAGAGATCGTGCACCACATGATGGCAGACAGAGACAGAGAGAGAGAGAGAGAGAGAGAGAGAGAGAGAGAGAGAGAGAGATGCACATGGAAGCAAGGCATCTCATCTCAGCTTCGTCTCGAACCTGAAACAATATCTCTCCTTGATAGTTAAATCGGAGATCGCAGTTGAAGGGGGGAGCTCGTGTCCCCGCGTGAGACACACACACACACACACACAGAGAGAGAGAGAGAGAGAGAGAGAGAGAGAGAGAGAGAGAGAGAGAGAGAGAGAGAGACCATCTACAAAGATGGCTCCCTCTTGCCCTCCACGCCTCCTCCCTCTTCCATTTTTCTCCCTATATCACAACGCAACGTGCCATTCCCTTCCCTTTTTTCTTCAAAGGCTTGGGAGCATCTTGCCAGATTCCCACTAATTCGACGTGCTTGCAAAATTAGACAGACATATAGTAAGGTTGATTTCATTTGGAATAATGAAATAAAAAATGAGTCTTTTTGAGTCCATTTTGCTCAAAGAAGATTATAGTAGGTCTCTTACATGATTTCTCACAATGTTATGGACCTTTATATTACTAGAAGTTACCCATTATTCTAACCACATTAATAACGGTTCTAACTTGGATTCATTAATAAATTTCTTGCAAAGATTCCCACCATATCGAAACTTTTAAAACCACCGTTGAGTTGGAGCTGATGCACTCGTTGTTCTTGTCTTCCCCTCCCCCTCCTCGGCTACCATTCCATACCGCCCTACATTGTCCAAACATTCCTACAGTAATACAGGCAGTCAATGCTAGTCTGATATTGGGTGCGCCCAACCATGCAGCCATGAAGTATGCTCGTCCGCTTTGACCTTAAAAAGCAATGGTGTGCAGCTCGGTTAGACAGAGGTGTGTGTGTGTGTGTGTGTGTGTGTGTGTGTGTGTGTGTGTGAGAGAGAGAGAGAGAGAGAGAGAGAGAGAGAGAGAGAGAGATGCGTAGGGTAGCATTCCGCTTGCACCAATGGGAGCATGGTAGAGAGAGAGAGAGAGAGAGAGAGAGAGAGAGAGAGAGAGAGAGAGAGATGCACATGGAAGCAAGGCATCTTGTCTCAGCTTCGTCTCGAACCTGAAACAATTTCTCTCCTTGATAGTTAAATCGGAGATCGCGGTTGAAGAGGGGAGCTCGTGTCCCCGCGTGAGACACACACACACACACACAGAGACCATCTACAGAGATGGCTCCCTCTTGCCCTCCATGCCTCCTCCCTCTTCCATTTTTCTCCCTATATCACAATGCAACGTGCCATTCCCTCCCCTTTTTTCTTCAAAGGCTTGGGAGCATCTTGCCAGATTCCCACTAATTCGACGTGCTTGCAAAATTAGACAGACATATAGTAAGGTTGATTTCATTTGGAATAATGAAATAAAAAATGAGTCTTTTTGAGTCCATTTTGTTCAAAGAAGATTATAGTAGGTCTCTTACATGATTTCTCACAATGTTATGGACCTTTATATTACTAGAAGTTACCCATTATTCTAACCACATTAATAACGGTTCTAACTTGGATTCATTAATAAATTTCTTGCAAAGATTCCCACCATATCATAACTTTTAAAACCACCGTTGAGTTGGAGCTAATGCACACGTTGAACTTGTCTCCCCCTCCCCCTCCTCGGCTACCATTTCATACCGCCCTACATTGTCCAAACATTCCTACAGTAATACAGGCAGTCAATGCTAGTCTGATATTGGGTGCGCCCAACCATGCAGCCATGAAGTATGCTCGTCCGCTTTGACCTTAAAAAGCAATGGTGTGCAGCTCGGTAAAACAGAGGGGTGTGTGTGTGTGTGTGTGTGTGTGAGAGAGAGAGAGAGAGAGAGAGAGAGAGAGATGCGTAGGGTAGCATTCCGCTTGCACCAATGGGAGCATGGTAGAGAGAGAGAGAGAGAGAGAGAGAGAGAGAGATGCACATGGAAGCAAGGCATCTTGTCTCAGCTTCGTCTCGAACCTGAAACAATTTCTCTCCTTGATAGTTAAATCGGAGATCGCAGTTGAAGGGGGGAGCTCGTGTCCCCGTGTGAGACACACACACACACACACACACACACACACACAGACCATCTACAGAGATGGCTCCCTCTTGCCCTCCACGCCTCCTCCCTCTTCCATTTTTGTCCCTATATCACAACGCAACGTGCCATTCCCTCCCCTTTTTTCTTCAAAGGCTTGGGAGCATCTTGCCAGATTCCCACTAATTCGACGTGCTTGCAAAATTAGACAGACATATAGTAAGGTTGAATTCATTTGGAATAATGAAATAAAAAATGAGTCTTTTTGAGTCCATTTTGTTCAAAGAAGATTATAGTAGGTCTCTTACATGATTTCTCACAATGTTATGGACCTTTATATTACTAGAAGTTACCCATTATTCTAACCGCATTAATAACGGTTCTAACTTGGATATATTAATAAATTTCTTGCAAAGATTCCCACCATATCTTATCTTTTAAAACCACCGTTGAGTTGGAGCTGATGCATACATTGTACTTGTCTCCCCCTCCCCCTCCTCGGCTACCATTCCATACTGCCCTACATTGTCCAAACATTCCTACAGCAATACAGGCAGTCAATGTCAGTCTGATATTGGGTGCGCCCAACCATGCAGCCATGAAGTATGCTCGTCCGCTTTGACCTTAAAAAGCAATGGTGTGCAGCTCGGTAAGACAGAGGTGTGTGTGTGTGTGTGTGTGTGTGTGTGTGTGAGAGAGAGAGAGAGATAGAGAGAGAGATGCGCAGGGTAGCATTCCGCTTGCACCAGTGGGAGCATGGTAGAGAGAGAGAGAGAGAGAGAGAGAGAGAGAGAGATGCACATGGAAGCAAGGCATCTTGTCTCAGCTTCGTCTCGAACTTGAAACAATTTCTCTCCTTGATAGTTAAACTGGAGATCGCAGTTGAAGGGGGGAGCTTGTGTTCGTGCGAGAGAGAGAGAGAGAGAGAGAGAGAGAGAGAGAGACCATCTGCAAAGATGCCTCCCTCTTGCCCTCCACGCGCCTAACGCTTCCTCCCTCTTCCATTTTTCTCCCTAAATCACAACGCAATGTGCCATGCCCTCCCCTTTTTTCCTCAAAAGCTTGGGAGCATCTTGCGAGATTCCCACTATTCCCACTAATTCGACGTGCTTGCAAAATTAGCCAGACATGCTAGTAAGGTTGATTTCATTTGGAATAATGAAATCAAAGTTAATGAGTCTTTTTGAGTCCATTTTGTTAAAAGAAGATTATAGTAGGTCTCTTACATGATTTCTCACAACGTTATGGACCTTTATATTACTAGAAGTTACCCATTATTCTAAGCACATCAATGGGTCTAACTTGGATTCATTAATAAATGTCTTGCAAATATTGCCACCATATCTTAACTTTTAAAACCATCGCTGAGCTAGAGCTGATGCACACGCCCTACTTGTCTCCCCCTCCCCCTCCTTGGCTACCATTCCATACCGCCCTACCTTGTCCAAACATTCCTACAGTAATACAGGCAGTCAATGCCAGTTTGATATTGGGTGCGCGCAACCATGCAGCCATGAAGTATGCTCGTCCGTTTTGACCTTAAAAAGCAATGGTGTGCACCTCGACAAGACAGAGATGAGAGAGAGAGAGAGAGAGAGAGAGAGAGAGAGAGAGATGCGCATTTTTATACATTAGCCAAGGTTTTTAGGTGGTCAAAACTAATAATCTAGAGTTCTACCAAAGCTGGGTAATGACTAGCTGATACAATCTGGAAGCTTGTAGTCTCGGCTCATTAATTACAGAGGTTATCCGAGACAATAGGAGTTACAATATTCTTGATTTATCAAAATAATAAATGTTTTACAAAGAGAACTCCTAAAAATGGTGTCCGTGTTAGCTTGCTACTAACATTCCCCACTCCTCGCGTGTGTCGTCCCTTGACACAGCTTTATGGGCTGAAATAGTCTTCGGGTTGACGGCTGGCAAGGCGGTCTTTAAGCGCATCCAATGCCTTCTGATTTCTGATTTTTCTTTCTTTGTCTGGCACTTGCAAAAATTGCATGGTCACTTTATTCTTCAGCTCCACCGTTGAATAGCCTACAAACTTGGATGTAAGGTTGCTGATCATTGACACAAATATCTTCATTTGCTAGGTGAAAAATCCAGTGTAGAAAGCCTCTTTAAATGCCAACATATTGCTTGAGGGTAAAAACATACATCTTGCATAAAAGCCGTATAGGACTTCTTATGAAGGCTAACTACTCAGATCGTAGCACAAGCCTTTGTTAACTTCTAAAAATGATAACCATGGGGCTCTTGTTTGCTCAGGCTCATTATAAACTTGGATGCAAGTGAGCGACATTCTGCAGATCTTATATAACATGGCGCAAGAGAGATTGGGTAGGATCTTGAAGAAAGACATGGCGCCCGTTAGGGTTTTCACCATGTAATCCTCTATCATTTTTCCTCTCTCTGGAGCTGGCAGTCTAGGGTAGTTAAGCCAAGTTGGCCTCTTTTTTGTGAGTGCTTCATGCTCTTGCTATGTCCTTACTCTGGGTAGAGGACAGAAAGTTGGATCTCTTTAAAGGGGTGCAGGTGCTCTTGTGAACATAATCAGGTATCTCGGATTCTTGTTCAACGAGCTTAACCTCCACTTTGGGTGGTCTTTATCTGCACCATCTTCTTGCATGTCTTTGTACAGCCTCTCTTTTACCTGTAGTAGTTCGACTTTGATGAGAGGGTATGGCAAGGATTGATGATGCCATTGAGCATTGATCTGATTGGTAGTGAGTTGAGTGACATTGACAGAGTGTAGAACTCTCAACTTCCAATCCATTGCGGATTTCCACTGCTCATCCACCTCTTGGGTGATTTTATCTTTCAGTGTGTTCTCCTCAGCTTTTGATAGCTCGACCATTGGCACTGTGTCTATCTGTGATGTTAATCTGGAAATCCTCTTCACCACTCGGCTCTGCTGTGGACTGTGTCTCAAACTCAGCAAATGAGAACGAGGGTATGTCAATCTGGGGCGGCTTTGAAGTGCCTACCTCTTTCTACGTGTCTGGATTTCCATCTCTTAGGAGCTGATTAACTCTCTTGAGCTCTGTTATTTCCTTTAGGAGATCCTCTTCTCTCTAGACCCGCATCAATGCCTTGTCCCTGCGCTGTGATTGTTCCAGCTTTAATTCCAACTCAAGAGCTTTGAATTTCTTTTCTAGTGCCTTGTATACTTCGTCAGTCCCTATGATCGAGGCCACAGCTGGATTTTCTCTGATTTTCCTTAAGAAGATTACCTAATCATTTATTCTCTTTTCAGAGTATTGCAGTGAAGCATTGGAAACATCTAATTGCACTTGATTTTTTTGAGATGAAAGAGATGTCGTAAGAAGTTCATTCATAACTTCCGACAGCTGCTCATCTTTTGCTTTGCAGGCATCGGATAATTTGGTGAGCAGATCACCTAACTCTTCCATTTCTTTTTACTACCAATCTCTAGCTAACTGGTGTTGTTCAGCTTCTGCTTTCATCTTTTGCACTTGCCTCTGAAGATCGGTGATGACAATCATCCTGTCTTCTAACTCTCCTTGGTGAGCGTCAATCACCATCTCAAGATCTTTGGCCTTTGTGTTGCGGTTTAGTGTTGCTGAACGGAGTCTCTCCATCATGTGTTACATCTCCCTCGTATATTCATTTACTTGTAGTAGAACTTCATCATTCGACTGCCAATCATCCTGTCTTGCCAGCTGAGATGTGCTTGCAGCCTCATGTGTGTCCTTTGGCTACGTCGTAGCTGCTGGTTATTCTTGTGTGGAGGTAGAGAGTTGGTCTGTTGCTTCGTCATCCTGAGGTCTTGTTGCCTTGGCGGTTTTTGGCTCAGTGGAAGTAGAGGGTTCTCCATCCTTCTCTAGTTGTGCTACAGTAGAGGGTGGTGGCTTAGATCTTGTTGTCTCTTCTAGTGCCGGACGATCTTCTTGCCATGGCTCGGGTTCTTTCTCTTGTGCAATGGTAGCCTCTTTTTCTGGGTCTGGTTCTTTATCTTTCTCTTTCTCTTGCTGGTCAGCCTCTTGTGCAGATCTTGTTTCTTTGTTGGACTCAAATTCATTGGATTTCTCTTTCTCAGGTGATGGTGGTGGGCTTCGCATGGGGTGTTCCTATTGTTCGGTAGGTGGTGAGGTTGGTTTGGGAGATCCGTAACTTGTTCTTGTTCTCCTTCTCTAGCCGTCTCCTTGACTTGTCTTTGCTCCTTTGCCTCTCTGGCTTTCTTAGCCGCTTCCTTCAGCTTGAGGGCTTTGGCTTCTTGGTACATTTTTTCCAATCTCTCTGTCGGGTCTTCAGCCTCTCTTCTTGTATGATGCTTCATCCTTGGGCCTTTAAGTTTAGTAGGCACCCATTTCTCTGGGTCCTTCCCTTGTGATTGTCTATTGCGTTGGTAGGCCGGTTTCTCTCTTTCAAAGCATTCTTGCTTCTGTACTGGTTCTTCTTGGTGAGCCGCCACAACTTTTCTTTTCATTTCTTCTATTCTTTGTCTTCTTTCTTCGTTGTGAGATCTATCACTGTTGTGCCTTTCCGGCGAGCTGTTAGTTGATTCTTCATCGGATTTATAAGCTCTCTTTCCTGACCTTGCAGCTCTTGGAGAGGGTTGTGCTGCCAATATCCACGTATTTTGATCAGGAGAAGCGGTAAATTGTCATCCATGCCAATGTCATGATATGCTATCCTCGTCAAGACCTCTAGGGCACCCAAGTGAGTGGCATAAAATGGTAACCATCTTTTTGCAACATTTGTCAGCCTACTCAACGTCCTCTTCCTCATATGTGTATATATTTTTCTACGCTATTAAGTTATCTAGAGTAAATTCCCCCTCTTCGTTTAACCTTTGTGGCAACACATACATTGTACTCTTCCCAAAAATGTCACCTTAGTCATATATTTGTATTACCACCCTTTCCTTTTTTGCTTTGTAAATAAAAGTAAGCATACGATAACCAACTATCTACCCCAAACTTTCTTACCTCTTGTGAATTAGTAGTAGAAAAATAATATATCCATCTTCCATCCCATATAGATAAATTACCATGGAAATCAACTCTCTACTTGTCTTTACAAAAGATTATGGTCTCTCTCTACAAGTCTTCTATGCCCCCTACATAGGTGGCCCAATATCTCTTAAGAATATACATATAGTTTTTCTCCTTTCAAAAACACTCCAATTGTATATTCTTTTCACAAGAAAATAATATTGGGCCCTCCTCTATTTGTTTAAGCATCATAGACTTTTGAAAAAGCATGATTCTCCTTGGATGCATACAAGCAAAGGGCCCATACAAAAAGACTTGGAAGCAAAAGGTTCCCTAGCCTAGTGTGGACCTTCCAAACCGAATTCCTTGGTGCATGGGCGTGAAGAATAGTCCAAATTCATGTCAAACATGTTGAGAAGGTCAAATTTTCCTTTTGAAGCATGTCATTCCGAGCTACAGGTAAAAAGTTATGGTCAAAATAGTGTAAATCTGTCAGATTCGTAGCAAAAGGGAACTGTAAATCAAGTAAATCAAGAGGGTGAGATCTATTTTTTCCCCTACTCATCTTCTAGAAGAGCAATGAGTGTTCAAGGTCACTTGCATGTGATGGGACCAACCTAAAGATGCTTTCTAAATGCCAAGACAGACAAGTTGAGATACCCCGCAGGAGCCACCCGTAGGGCCTCATGGTGGGGCCCACCTACATTATGCACCCCTATGGAGCCTTCACGGTTGAAAATGATATTTTTGGTGAATGAATAGTCCCTTTTATGTCCAATATTCAATGAGTGGTCAAAGGACACTTAATTAGGGCTAATCACTTACCCTAATTTAGTGTAGCATAATCCCACTCCTACACAACTATAAATAGCCCCCCTTGGAGAAACTTAAGGACACACACCTATATTTTCAACTCAATGTTGTTTCTTGATCAATATTAGAGAAAACCCCAACTCTCTCTCTTTCATATCCTCCCTCCTAACCCTCCTCTTTGGAGGAAGTGCAACTTACTCCTCCACTCTTTCTATTCTACAATCTCTTACTCCATCAACCCAATAAATCATTTGTAGCACCTTAATAACTTGTAAATACATCATGATCTCTCTCATGGTTATGTTAATGATCATTAAATCATCTTCAAAACTTTCAAGTGTTGCAATTCGTGATGGTTAGCCAGCATCTGTCCTCCCCTTAAAAGGTGTGCGAGAAATCAAGTAAGTGTTCTATTCTCAATTTACCATTGGTTTGTTTCTCCACACTTATTCAATTGGTCTAAAGAAATTTCTCACTCCAACTCTTGTTTTCTTCATTAAATATGCATGTGGCTACCTCTCATGGTGATTTTATTTGTGTCACGGCATTGCATAGATGCAGATGAGCTCTCTATGAAAAGTGTGTTAGTTTGATGTAAGTGATTCTCTTGTGTGTTTGAGAGGCAAGTCTTGTGCGCATGATTTTTTGATGAGTGCTTGAGAGAGGAGGAGTTTGGATGTATTATGGGTATTCTTATGGGGAGAAGGTTAATGCTATTCCACAAATTTCATATTTCATTTGATGCATGGCATTGGGTTGCATAATCGTTGATGGTGTTCAAGTGTCCAAAGTGTATATAGAGTAAGGGGGTTTTCAAAGTTTGTTGCTTGAGTGGGTGAGTGCAAGTGTTATTTTTTATTGGTTTCCTTCTCCACTCCCAAAAGAAGGTGGTGCCCCAAGTAGTGTGCGTACCTCTTTACAAACATTTTGTGAGGGTAGGCCCATTGGTTTGGGTTTAGAGGCCCCATTTCAAAAAGCTCGCCCTCATAAAGTGGTACCCCCACTGAGGAACATATTTCGAAGTTACCTTCAAATTTGTTAGTGATGAACAATGGAGTTCCCATCTATCCATTTCATTTTGCACAACACTTTAGAGTAAATGTTCACATAGATAGAAAAGTCTTTTTCCAGCAACGCATTGTTTTTATGTTTGGTGCAGAAAGACTTAGAGAAATGCTGGCATCACCCAATCCAATTATACTTCCAATCATCAATTATGAAACTTCTTTTGATGTTCACATTTTCATTTTGTTTTAAAAGCAGGAACAAGGAGTGGTGAAGGGGTTCTCAAGGGCCATATGAAGGAACGAGGTCTTCAAACCAACAATGAGGAGTAGCACATGAATCACGATCAAAACAATGAACCTTTTAGGCCTATTGCTCGGTAATCCATTCATATAATCATTGCAACTAAGTTTAGGTTTCAATCTATCATAAGGAGGATATTTGGATCCACTTGCCTCAATGAAATCAATGCTTCAATTAATCCATTTATTCTACCTATGATAAAGTACAAATTAACAATGGATGTGTACATCTTAATTTTAATGTAATCAGATTTATAGTGTCAACAATCTTGTGCGGCCCGTAAGAGAAGAGTTTCTTTTAAAAAAATAAATTTCAAAAAGTCTAAACAAAATGTCAAGTTCTTTTCCCACGTTCTATGCAAGAAGTGGGGAAGATGCGCAAGAGTTTCTTGACAACTTGGAGATGGCACATCTCATATCCGGGAGAGATGAAGAGGAAGTAAAGCTACGAGCCTTCCCGTTGGTTCTAAAAGCAGAAGCTAAAGCATGGTATGAGACCTTGCAACCCCAAATCAAGTCCAACTGGGAGAGACTGTGAGCAAGCTTCCTCTCCAAGTTTGGGCAAGGTGATACTTTTGAAGGACTATGGAAATTTCTTATTGGACATAAGCAGGTATCACTTGAAGACTATCCCTCTTATGAAGCAACCTTTGTCAATCTATGGGGTAGGTGGGAGGCTACATTAGAAAATCACGGTGGTGCACCTAACTTTCTAAAAAAAGAGAGATTCATGGTTGGCTTGTATCCACTTTTAAAGGATAAAGTAGAGCTAAAATTCCCATCCACCTTTGAAGAAGCACGTGAGGTAGCCATCATCAAGTTCAGAAAACTACACTTCCAAGCACATAGAGCAAGGGGTTTGAATGAAGTGAGTGAGAGGGAGTCTTCACAAACCATGGAAGCACCAATTAGGGCCCCTCTTGCACAATCTTTGCAAATAGGAGATAACTCTCAACAAGAGGTTTTACAAAGGCTAACTCAACAGCTTGAGAACCTCACTCTGAATCTAGTACAGGGCCTACCTCAACAACGACAATCAAGAGAAGGGAATCGCAATCAACGAAGACAAGCTCAAGAGTTGCGATGTTGGAATTGCAATGAAATGGACCATGGCATGTACAATTGTCCACATCCAAGGCAACTTTCGGGAGACATATATCCCCCCAGACCGCCTCCTCTCACTGTGCAACAAGAACTAGCTCAAGGCCCACAAATCCTTCGTCGACCACCACCACCAGCAAATATACCTCCCGTCCCACATGAGGAGGAAGAAAGACGAGTCAACATCATCAACTTGCTAGAAGAGGAAATAGATGAGCATACTCTAAAATTTGACGTTATGCCGGCAGAAAAACGCACAAGAGCACATGATAAGGATGAATACATGAGAAGTGAAGGAACAAATTCAGCCAGAAGGGACAAGAAGAAGAAGTCAAAGATGGAAGAAGCTGAAAGTAGCAGGAAGAAAAGATCAAGGTGAAGGGAAATTGGTATCAACGACTTCCCATTGGGAAAGGAGCTAGAGCCATACAACATCCTGGAGGATTTACAAACCCAAAAGCCAAACATTTCATGGCCTCAACCTCTACACCTATCAACCAAAGTAAGAAGGGAATGGCCAAAGTTGGTAAGTACAAGAATTCCAAAAAATAAAGCAAATCTTTCCATTAAGGTTGTGGCCTCAAAGCTACAAAAAGATGTGGAACCCATTGTGGATGCTTACATAAGGGGTAAAAAGGTGTCTAATGTATATGTTGATGGTGGAGCTCAAATGTGTGTGATCACAGAAAAATCAATGAACAAGTTAGGGCTTGAAATTACAAAGTCCTCTAATTGTCAAGCTAGGCTAGCCAACAACTCAAGTGTGAAGTGTTTGGGGATCATTGAAAATGTAAAAGTCTCTGTATGTAACATAGATGTACGAGTGGATATGTATGTCATGCCCGCTAAGGGGGAGGGCTATCCCATCATCCTAGGGAGGCCTTGGCTCATTGCTGTGAATGCAGATCAAAAATGGGGAAGTGGTCGTTTGATTCTTAAGAAGGGTCAACCGGTGGTGTATGATTGGCAAGAAGGAAAGCAACTAGATATCAACTATGAAACCACGGCAGATGAAGAGAGCGAGGAGGAGATTCCTTACTCAAGTGATGAGGAAGCATCAACCAGTGCATCAACCAGTGAAGAGGAGTCTTCTTTGGAGGTAATGGGAATTGTATTCAACGCCAGCACCCAAGATGTTTCTGTAGAAGAAAAGCCAACAGACAATCACACACGAGGGGATGAAAGATGCCACCACCTTGAAGAAGTATTTGAGAAGATGCTTGCAAAAGATCTTACTTGTGAGGAGAAGAGGTCCTACATCAATGTGTTAAGGAGGTATCCCAATTTGTTTATCACTGACTACTCACAAATAAGAGGTGTAGATGTAATAGAGCATCGGATTGAATTGAAACCAGGGACCAAACCCGTGGCTCAAAAGTTAAGGCGACTAGGATCTGTGCAACAAAAGGCTCTCCTACAAGAAGTGAATCGACTCTTGAAGGCTGGCTTCATCTATCCAATATCCAACTCCGAATAGGTATCACCTATTGTAGTCACTCCCAAGAAGAATGGTAAGTAGAGGGTCTGCGTGGATTACAAACCCCTCAACGCTGCGACAAAGAGGGACCACTTCCCTCTCCCTTTCCAAGATGAAATTTTGAATGAAGTAGCAGGTCACAAATGCTACACTGTGTGTGATGGGTATTCATGATATTTTCAAATTAGAATACCAGAAGAGGACCAACCAAAAACCACCTTCATCAAACCTTGGGGATGTTTTGCATTCAGAGTAATGCCTTTTGGGCTCACCAATGCTCCTAGCACCTTCATGAGATTCACAATATTTGTATTTCAACCATTCTTTGGAAAATCTATAAGAGTCTTTATGGATGATTTCTGTATTTATAGTTGTAGATCACTTCACTGCCAAAAGGTTGAAGAGGGGCTTAAGAGGCTCCGTCAATTTGGGGGACAACTCAACCCAGAGAAGTGTCATATCGGTGAATCTCAGGTGGTTTTGCTAGGCCATGTGGTTTCTTCACAAGGAATTCAAGTGGATCCCTCTAAAGTAGAGGCCCTTTTGTCATTATCTCCACCAACAACAACTAAGGAGCTAATGACCTTCAACCACAAAGTGAGGTACATGTCTCGCTTCATCCATCTCCTAGCAGAAGCCATCGCCCCTTTGCGTAGGTTGGCAAGCCAATCTACATTTGAATGGGGGAGGGAGCATGCAAAATGTTTTGAGGAAGTGAAGGGCATTCTTAGCTCTCTCCCGATCCTAATGCCACCAGATCCAAAGGAGACCTACTATGTCACTCCAAGTGTAGGTTTCGAAGCAATTGGTGTTGTTTTGATGCAAAAATATCCTAAAACATCATACATGAGGCCGATCTATTTTGCATGAAAGGTGATGACTCCGGCCGAGAAGGGATACACTGAAATGGAGAAAGTGGTCTTTGCAATCTTGTTTGCGGTAAGGAAGTTTCGATCGTATCTTCTCCCTGTGCCATTTGTTTTTCTCACCTTAGAGCACAATCTACCATATGTAGTACAACACATGAGCCTCTCATCTAGAATAGCAAAGTGGGTGCTTGAACTCCAAGAATTTGAATACACTTTCCTTGTAGAAGATAGCACAAGAGCAGGACTTGCAAACATTATCACCTACAAAGTGAGAGAAAGGGAAGGATCACGACTACAAAGAGAGGAAGGCTCAAAACAGTTCAAAGTGAAGGAGATTGATAATGCCCATACTTTATGCTTTGACGGAGCATATCAACGCCAACAAGACAAAGCAGCAGGGGGGATCATCATTTTGAACCCACAAAAGGAGGTAATGGTTAGAAAAGGTATCACTCTACCCAACGTTCACTCTAACAATGAGGCTGAGTATGCTGCTCTAACCCTTGGGTTAGAAGAATGCAAAGAATTAGACATACAAAGACTTATTATAAAAGGTGATTCTTTGCTAGTGGTCAGGCAAATCCAAGGGACTTGGAGGTGCAAGAATCGTACATTGTTTGAGTGGCTTAGTAGTGTAAGAGCGTTGATGAAGGGTTTTAAAGCAACACAGGTACAACACATTGTGAGAACTCATAACAAGGAAGCAGAATTACTCGCAAATGAAAAGCTTCAAATGGCGGTAGGAGGTGTGAAACTATATGAACCCAAATATCAAGGTCAAGAGGAGCTAAAAGACATTATCTTCTTTCTACAAGCAGATTAGTGTCCCAAACACTTAGACAAGGTGCAAAGACATAGACTAGTTAAGAAGGCCACACCTTACCAGTTGATCGGGGATGATTTATATCACAAAGGGAAAGATTTGTTCTTGAGGAGAGTACCAGGTGTGCAAGAGATAGAGAAAATTATTCTTTCATGTCATGATGATGTTTGTGGTGGTCACTTTTCTCAAGATATTAGAAGTAGGAAGATTTACAAGCAGGGTTTATTTGGCCGAGCTTACACCGTGATGTCCAATATTGGTGTAAGGCATGTAATCCATGCCAAATTGCTGGGGATAGATGACTAACATATGAGCCTCGAGTCCCAATAATATCTTATGGCTCTTTTGAAAAGTGGGGTGTGGATGCAATAGGTCCCCTACCTCATACTTCAACAGGGAAGGTTTTCACCATCATGGGTGTTGACTACATGACACGATGGGTGGAAGCAACAAGCACAACCCGAATCACAGCTGAAGAGGTATCAAAGTTTATTTTTGACCATATTTGTAGTAGGTTTGGAACACCCCTAGAAATCTTATCAGATCGAGGCCCGGGTTTTAGGGCTGACCTTCTGAATGATCTCTTGATGAGGTTAAAAGTAAAACACCTGCATTCCACACCCTACTATCCTCAATGCAATGGATTGGTGGAAAAAGTGAATGGAATGATATGTAAGATCATTTCTAAGCAGGTTGTGGACCGGCCTAATGATTGAGATCGCCATTTGACGGCTGCTCTTTCAGCGTATAGGACATCTTTCAAGGTATCTACCCAATTCACCCCTTTTCATCTAGTTTATGGACAGGAGGCACTTCTCCCCATTGAGGTAGAGCTCTCAAGCTTGCGTGTTCTTGCAAGAGTGGCAAAAAAACCAAAAGAGGCTCTACATGAAAGGATCTTAGATCTCCAACAACTTGAGCTAGATAGAGAAGAGTCCATTGATCACTACATCACCAAAGCGACAAGCCAAAGGGACAAAATCAACAAGAAGCTCAAGGGGAAAGGATTGAAGGAAGGTATGTTGGTTCTTTGCTATGATAACCGACTTGATACTTGACTTGACAAAAAGTTTTTACAAAGATGGGAGGGACCTTTCATGATAATAAAAAAGTTTGGGAATGGTAGTTACAGACTAGCAGATTTATCAGGAAAACTCCACAAGACCAGAGTCAATGGATGGAGATTAAAGCCCTACTTTCAACGTATCAATCCGTTGATAGGAAGTCATCTGCCTACATCATCTAAGCTCCAAATTGGCATGGCTCCCTTCTGCTTGGCAAATGCTCCACCTATTTTTAAAGCTTTGATGTGCAAAGAAGAACCAGCTTTGGAATCTGAACATACCCAAGGCAACCCTCCCATCTCCGATTTATGGGATTGAGGTAATGAAAAGCAGGTCTAATGGAGTAAAAGAGTGCATGACACTCCTCCTATTGAAAAAAAAAAAAAGTGGAAAAAGAAAAATGACAAAAAAAAGAGAAAAAAAAAGAAGAAAAAGAAGCAACACCGTCCTCCTAAAGATATGAATATCTCTAGGCTTGGGGGAGGCCTAATATGAGTGCATAAAATGGTAACCATCTTTTTGCAACATTTGTCAGCCTACTCAACGTCCTCTTACTCATATGTGTATATATTTTTCTACGCTATTAAGTTCTCTAGAGTAAATTCCCCCTCTTTGTTTAACCTTTGTGGCGACACATACATTGTACTCTTCCCAAAATGTCACCTTAGTCATATATTTATATTACCACCCTTTTCTTTATTGCTTTGTAAATAAAAGTAAGCATACAATAACCAACTATCTACTCCCAAAATTTCTTACCTCTTGTGAATTAGTAGTAGAAAAATAATATATCCATCTTCCATCCCATATAGATAAATTACCATGGAAATCAACTCTCTACTTGTCTTTACTAAAGATAATGGTCCCTCTCTACAAGTCTTCTATGCCCCCTACATAGGTGGCCCAATATCTCTTAAGAATATACATATAGTTTTTCTCCTTTAAAAAAGACTCCAATTGTATATTCTTTTCACAAGAAAATAATATTGGGCCCTCCTCTATTTGTTTAAGCATCATAGCCTTTTGAAAAAGCATGATTCCCCTTGGATGCATACAAGTAAAGGGCCCATACAAGAAGACTTGGAAGCAAAAGGTTCCCTAGCCTAGTGTGGACCTTCCAAACCGAATTCCTTGGTGCATGGGCGTAAAGAATAGTCCAAATTCATATCAAACATGTTGAGAAGGTCAAATTTTCCTTTTGAAGCATGTCATTCCGAGCTTCAGGTAAAAAGTTATGGTCAAAATAGTGTAAATCTGTCAGATTCGTAGCAAAAGGGAACTGTAAATCAAGTAAATCAAGAGGGTGAGATCTTTTTTTTCCCCTACTCATCTTCTAGAAGAGCAATGAGTGCTCAAGGTCACTTGCATGTGATGGGACCAACCTAAAGATGCTTTCTAAATGCCAAGACAGACAAGTTGAGATACCCCGCAGGAGCCACCCGTAGGGCCTCATGGTGGGTGTTAACCCTCACGGCACACGGACACCCTATGATCTATAAACGTTGTATTATTTAGAGTCAGGTACCGGGCTTGTCGGACCAATAGAGAAAGGTAGAGTGATCGTCGATGAGAGGCGCACTTTAACTTGGACATTCAAGGGATTAGTTGGTTAAGCATGGGCGCCCAAGTGTGAATGGGGTGAGCTCCTATAAAAGCCAACTAAACCTAATTTTTACTCATTCTCTCATTTGTGCAATTGAAGAGTGCTCTTGCTCCATCTCCATCTTCTTCTTCTTCACCTCCTTGTGTGTGTGTGTGTGTGAGAGAGAGAGAGAGAGAGGGAGAGTGTGTGTGCGATCGAGCATTACGAAGGCACGACGGCGGCGAAGCGGTTGAGCGCGGCACGACTGCAGCTTCTTCTTCATCGCGGCGAGGAATCCACCACGAAGGCGAGCGTAGAGCGGTGAGTGACACACCCTTTGTTTTCTTGAGCTTGCTAGTTTAGGCTTGTTGTGTGCTTGGAGCCGTTTGTGGCTCGCATACGGTGTATTGGCAAGTCCCTTGCTTCGACAGTGCGACAAGGAGCGCACATTTTTGGCGCCGCTGCCGAGGATATGCCCTACACTAAGCTCGGTTAGCACTTTACGCTTCCTTGTGGTGCAATTTCTATCATAGGAAAGGCAGGGAAGGAGTGTGTGGAGATTTCTGTTTTTTGCGTTTTCTGCAATTGCTGTCAAGTTTCAATTTCTGCTATTGTCTGCGTTTTTTCAATTTCTGCAATTTCTGCATTTTCAAGTTCGGCGTTTTCAATTTCTGCAATTTCTGCATTTTCAAGTTCGGCGTCTTCAATTTCTGCAATTTTCTGCAATTTCTGCATTTTCTGCAATTTCTGCGTTTTTTCTGCGGTTTCTGCAATTTCTGCGTTTTTTCTGCATTTTCTGCAATTTCTGCATTTTCTGTGTTTTTCTGCATTTTTTTCAATTTCTGTATTTTCTGCACCAACAGAAAAAAATAAAAAAAAAAATCTGAAAAAAAAAAGTTTTATGAGAAAAAAAAAATAATTTTGAAAAAAAAAAAATTTAAAAGGAAAAAAGTTCGGAAATTAAAAACGCGAGCGAGTGGGCGGCAATATTTTTCGAAAATAAAAAACGTGACTCTTAAAACGGACGGTTTGGTTTGTATAAAAGATAGATCGGGATCATTTTCCCAAGCCCAAGCCCAAGCCCAAGCCCAGGCTCAGGCCTCAGTCCTCAGTCTTATGATATATACTAGACTCACTCTTATATATATACCCTACTCCCTCAAGAGAGAATGAGAGCATGTGGGACAAGTCCTCCACTCTCCTCCTTTCTCTTCCCACTTGCACCCTTAGACTTTCTAGTTTGGGCCTAGTTCCCTACTGGAAATTGACAGTTTTAGGGATTCCGAGGGCATAGAGTGACCAAACGGAGGGCTATAAAGCACGGCACGACCCTCTGACCGATACGCTCGTTTTGAGCTATCACACGGCCCATTCCACGACACGCTCTAAAAAATCTAGCAAAAAAACAAACAAAAAACACGCTAAAAACTAGTCACAAGGCCTCCTAGAGCAGCTTTTTGACACCTTAGGGTATCAAAAGCACATGCACTTACGCTCTGGGCGGGTGCTAGAACACGAGCATATTGAGGGTGCATCTGTTCATACGGACACCCATTACCCATCCACGATAAGCTCTAGACCCTCAGCGGGGACACAAGGTAGCACCACCCAAGACCCTAAAATAGCCGCTAGTGATTCCTCCTCCGACTCAGAAATCATGGAAGCATACCCTACCCAAAACACTGAGAGAGAAGGCCATGCACCTCCCGAAGCTCCACAGCCTAGTACTAGTATGTTTAGCCGTTTCATGGAAACATTAGGTAGAGCTACTCGCTCGGAACCTGATGCAAATGAAGCACACGAAGGGGGTGGGGAAGTGGACTCTCCTTTCACATCGCACGTGGACCCCACACCCCCAAAGAGTGTCCATGTGGATATCCTACCAACTTCTTACCAAGAAGGCCCTGTTGAGCTGCCTCCTTCAGAAGTTCCCTCTAGAGTACCGTTGGTGGCAAGTAAAACCACGGGGAGCAACATTGCTTCTACCTCACAAGAAACCGTTAACACGTCGACTCTAGAAGGATTGTTCATTAATGATCATTGGACATACGACCTCCACACTGAGGTGTTGACGGATCTACACTCTGGCCACGCCTACCATGTAGGATGGATAGAGATTGTACAATCCACCTCTAGTGCCACGAGCATCGAAGATCAACAGAAAATGATCTGTAATGTTATCCATGGCATTATTCAATCAGAAAGGCAAAACCGAGGGGTAAATATACTCTCAACTGGCCCCATGAGATTTCTGGATACGAGCAAGGCTCAACAGCCTACTTTATCACAAATGGAGACTCCTCTAATGAGCCCCATGGACCCATCTTACGTCATTTCACCTGGGGTCTCTATGTAATCTGAGCCTCCGAGCGAAAACTTTAGCTTCCCTAACTTGGCTCAACCCTCTATCAAGGAAAACACAGTGCTCACTCCAGGGATAAGCCTAACAGAGAATGTACCGATGACATCTACGGTTAGCGCAGTGCCACTACCTAGTGTCGTAGTACCTAATATGGGGCCTCGACCGTATGTGCCTCTAGCCCCTTATGCACACATGGCCCCCACACCTCCAATTGTACCACTTGCTTATGCTCCTCGAGTGCCGCTCCCTAGCTCTTATCCGAGTGGACCTATGCCCGGTTATGTTCCATATCCTGCATCATCTACACATATGCCAAGACCGACACCCGTCCCTCTCCCACATATGATTCCAAGAGTACCTCCACCGGCCCTGCCTCCTCACATAGGTGACTTGGCAGCGTTTGCTCAAACCATAGGTCGATCTATCGCGGAAAATATGCGTCATGCATCTGATAGAGAGCCTAGAAGTAAGGCAGTACAAATTGCCAAACTCACGCAAAAATTCAATGGGGACGAAGATGCTAGAAAACACATTGAAGTGTTTGAACAAGTATGCGATTCCTTAGGGGAACGCAACGAGCTACATAAGTGCAATGCCTTAAGCTTGACATTAAGTGGGAAGGCTGGAGATTGGTATAGGACCCTAAGGGTGGACGAGAAAACAATCTACCCTACCCTTCGAAGGTTGTTTCTAAAGGAGTACATACGAGAAGGTGTGCTTTGGGGTGTAGCATCTCAGCTACAGAAGGCCGAACGTAAGGAAGGAGAGTCAGTAAGGGACTTCATTAGTCGTCTAAAGCACTTAAACTCTCGCTGCCCTGTAAATGAGCGCTTCAACAATAACCAACTGCTTGATCGATTCATTCGAGGGTTGAGGAATGAAGGAATCTATAATGGACTAGTGATTAGAGGTATCACAACCTGGGAAGATGTCACTGCCAATGCAATCCAATTAGAGGACAACTTGATGATAGCAGGCATGAGGGTGTCTACTGACACGAGATCCACTAGCTCACAAGCCATTGAGTATGAACCCATGACTGCAAAGCCCATTGCCAATGAGCCAAAGGTATTTGAGACATTCTTGACAGACCTCACCAAGGCAATCCAAGAGTCTCTTAAGGATAATCGACCCCCTCAAAATAGTCACATGTATCCAAGAAGGGAGCAACAATGGTGTTCCATTTGCTTAGGTCCACATAGCACTAGTGAGTGCCCTACGTTTAGAGTAAAATTTAATGGAACTTGCAACGCATGTGGTAGGTATGGTCACCAAGCTAAGGATTGTTTAATGATCAAACGTATGATGGCAAATAGACCACCTGTAGCCTGGACGGATGCACCTCGAGCTCCTGTATTGATGCCTACTCCACCTGTTGAGCAACTACCGCAACACATGGTCCCTAGATCTCAAAATGTTGTACAAGCTACACCGCTACCACCTCCTGTGCTAGGACCACAGCCCCCGCATCCAAGAGTCGCCCCTATGAACCAAGTGGGATGCGAGCCATCAAATGCTTATCCAGATGGCTGTGAGGAGGAAATAGACACTAGTATTGCCTACGGACTTGATACATTGGAAGAATGTCCTATATACTACATGGAAGATTGTTGGGGACAAGTCAAGCCGGTTTATCAAGTTGCTGCTCTCGCATCCAGAGGTCAAAATATCAACACCCAGGCTAGGAGGCCACCTCTTCAATGCTACGAGTGTGGGGGACCACATCGAGTAGCGGAGTGCCCTATTAGGCTGCAAAAGAATGCTGCACAGATGCAAATGAATCAAGGGAGCACGTCTGCAATGCCAATACTCACATGTAATCGTTGTGGCATAGATCACTTGATTGCCCAATGCCCCTATAACCCAAATGCGCCTAAAATAACACCCCTGAATTTGGTCGAAATTGCTAGTGTGACGTCGCCAATACCACCCGTCGCACCCGCTTATGCGATTACACGGTCCATGCTTCAAGGGCCAAGCCATATCCTCGAAGAGAGAGATACCGCATCAGTTATCCAAGCAAAGAAAAAGAAGACACGAAGGAAGAAGTCGCAGAATACGGAAAATTCAAAGCCAAGTTCCAAAACAAACATAGGAACAGGAGATGACCCCGTGTATATGAATGACCTCGAGGATGATTCAGATTCAGTCGAGACAATGGAGACTAGAACCAATACCACAAAGGGAAAGACCGACAAAGAAAACCGTAACGTGGAACCAAATGAAAACCGAATAAGAGAAAACCATAAAGAGCCTCTGAAAACACCACAAGTGTTTCCAAATCCAATCCAAGACCCCCAAGATAAACCGCAGGGGCAAAAAGGGAAGAATCGTAAAAAGAAGATTGGGACGTACCCAAACCCTGTAGACGAGATTAAGCAGGTGAAACATCTAAGAGGTTTAGTGGAGGAGACTCAAAGGAAACTAGAACCAGAACCCATGCATGTCAAAATTCATGACACAGTGTTTCCCACGCAAGTTCATCCACCCCACATGAACCATAGACCGTTAGCCATATCTAGTATCATCCAAGAAGGGAGTGAGGACAGGACATCAGAAAGTGAGCATACACCCTTCTTGTTGGAAAGGATGTTTAACGAAGGAATACCTGATCCCATTGAGTAATATGAGATTCCATCCTCACCAGTTCCTAGTCAAGGACCTACACCCTGCAAAACGCCAATGAATGTTGCCAAACTAGTGGACTTCATGTCTTCTGAGGTCCGAACCACGATCATAGCAAAGCTGTATGGAGTTCCTGAGTTATTCCTTGCACTTTGAGCATTCCTTAACGGAGAGCTACGAACGGGATTACCGCAGTTTGCGCAACCAAATAGGCCTGACTCGATTATGATTGATGAGGAAAATCATGTGCAATCACTTGACTTAGATGGACACGAGTCTGTGATCGAGGTACCCATTAACGAATTAGGCCAGTATTTTGAAGGCGACGAGTCTAATGCGACCCTACCCATCACTACCAAGGGATTAACTATAAAGGGAATTCTTGATGGTGGTGCGGGAGTTAGCATCGTTACAAAAGATTGTTGGGAATCCATGGGAAAACCCCGCCTCAGTGTTACTAACATTGTGGTAAAGATGGCAAATGGTACCATAGCCAAACCTATGGGGATGCTCAAGGATCTTAAGATCAAAGTTCTAGGACACAAGGTACGACATACGTTCATTGTAATGGATTTCTCTAAACACCTTATGTCATATGAAATGATTTTAGGACGACCATTCATGAGGGAAGCACAAATGGTTCACGATTGGTCTAAAAATCATGTCTATTTGCAATTCCAAGACTCTGTCCTTAGAGTGGATTTGGTGACTGGTAAGGTACACCCCTTAGGGAGTAAAACTATTATTGATCATCGCTCTGACACCACAGCTCACTCGGCCCCACTACAATATTGTTACACTTGTAAGAAGGATACAGACATTGGCCAAGATTCTCCTTACATGGATGTGTTACCGGGTATGACGGAATCAGACAATGTGGACTGGGTCCACCTAGCATCAACCATAGACACTTGGGGAAATAGGGGGACGACCTGGGTAACACCTGAGGGGGATGAAATGCGTATACCCTTAAATATGCTACAAGCAATGCGTATCGCTTCCGACAAGACTCATCCTAATGTAACGAAGAAAACATACAAGTGGGTCCCTAAAGCTTCTTTAGTGACCATAGCTAGTGCTAAAAAACGGAAACCTAGTAAGAACCGTACCACTCGCTCCAAGAAAAGTAAGAAAATGTTGCGATGGATCCCTAAACGACTATTGGAAGCCCAAGGCTACTATCAAGGAAATGATCAAATCTGGGTGCCAAAACGTAGATTGTGCTCTTACCTATCACCTGACCCAAGTGAGCCCAATCCCGTGGCTCCAAAACGAATCAATGATCGTGGAAAGAAAAAAACCACAGAATGCTACACACCCGCTCCCGAGCTAGTTTGGGTACCAAAGAAAGAACGATTTGTTCCACCTAGCTCAGGAAGGGGGGAGTCCCATGAAGCTTCTAGCTCCTCATGTAATACATCCATAGAGGTAAAAGCTTCTACACAGTCTCCATCTATAGTAGTGGACCTCAATGAAGCTACAAAAGAATCCACACCTCCCAGTGTTCAAGAATCACCTGATGAACCACTTCAAGTTCGATCCTGGGAGAGTACCTTACCACCCTTGCAGCTTGACGAGGCACCTAGGGTAATAGAAAACTACTGGCAAAAATCCTCACCTATTACCAACTGGAACAATTGGTTTCAAAGGGTGACAAGCTCATTTCAAACGGTATGATCTACCCAAGGAAGGGGGGAGTGTTTGCTGACATTCATCATTCATTTGTTTCCCTCTCAACCTTTTTCCTTGACCTCTTAATCTCCGATCTTAGGGAATGTACATATAAAGCTTTATACTCACAAAACAATTTTAAAAAAAAAGAGCAAGAGCAATTAGCAAACGAGTATGCACATTAAAGTCAAAACATTGACTCAGACCTACACATGTCACATCTGGTACAGTGAAACAAAAACCTATGCCATAAAACACCTTTGATCCTCATCACTTGAGTGATGGAGGGTAGGTAAGATTAGTACGATAGGAATGTTTCTGTTTTAGAGTTGAGTGATTAACAAAGTTCTCTTTTCCCACTGATGTGCCTCCTGGAGGTATTGTTTGTGTTTCCTAGTGTGTACAGGAGCGTGTTGCTATTGATAGGATTTGGACCTTCATGGAATCTTTATCTCGACTCACTCTTCAAATCAAGCGCGACCATCAACACAAACAGGTGTTTCTTGTCCATTAGCATTGCCCTTATCTTTTTTGCATCCATGTTTGTCTGCTTTGATTGTGATTGGTAGCATACTATTCAGTGCATTTGCTTAGTATCAAACATTTAATTCAATGTAATGTTTTGTCATAATCACTTGTCTAGGTTTAAAAATCAAGCAGTCTGACTAAGCTAGTTTGACCAAGCTAGGTATTAGAGATCTTCTCTTAATACCATGGGGAATGCCTTCCTAATAAGCAATGGTTACTTAGGTTCTTAATCCGATTTAGGCAGCATTGTATGAAATGTACTAGGGCTTTCTAGTGGGCTTGACCCTATTGACCTTTAGCTTAAGTATTATAAAGGGAGTTTACTAATGTGATGAGCCTGGGGAGTGTAACAGTGTTATATGACCCCCCAAAGTTACAAAATTAAAATGCTGAAAATGAACAAACAAAAAATCAAAGTGCCACAATGTAAAATTTTAAGCTGGAAGAGAAATCTCGGCTTGATTTGGTACTTCACTCACATGTATCGCCTATGGTACTAGAGCCCTAGAGGTTCCCAGCGTGGGCGCTTTTCCTTGAAAAGCAAAAAACCCAAGGCATACAAAATAAGCACACACATCATAATTGAATCAATGTGAAAAGACCTTGGGGGGTCAAAGAAAAAGTAATCAGTCAGGCGATGATTTCATGAGAAATTCCTTTTATGGTAGCTTAACTACAAGGTTTTCTAGATATAGCCTCTAGTCAGCCCTCGAACATGAATACTTGGCTCTCGCGATTAAACAACTTAATTGACCACAGAAAGTTAAGAAGCTTACCCATGGTATTAATATTCGATCTCTAGTGCTTTTCGACCATCAAATTAGCGACCCCAGACTTGTTTAATTTTTTGCCTTTACATCTGTTTATGCATTTGATTACATTGCAATTTAATGTTCATTGCTAACAAATTGTTTGAAATTCTTTTACCAATCAATTTTTCTATCTAAAACTACATATGCTTTTTAAGAGAATGCAATTACTGTGCCAATGTTGTTTGATTTTGCAGTGACTGAAGAAGGCTAAGGACATTCATCTCAAATGCTCTTCCACCTCGACGAACCAGCTTCAACTCAATAGCTTCCGAGGACGGAATCTAAATCAGGAAGGGGGGCATGTTAACCCTCACGGCACACGGACACCCTATGATCTATAAACGTTGTATTATTTAGAGTCAGGTACCGGGCTTGTCGGACCAATAGGGAAAGGTAGAGTGATCGTCGATGAGAGGCGCACTTTAACTTGGACATTCAAGGGATTAGTTGGTTAAGCATGGGCGCCCAAGTGTGAATGGGGTGAGCTCCTATAAAAGCCAACTAAACCTAATTTTTACTCATTCTCTCATTTGTGCAATTGAAGAGTGCTCTTGCTCCATCTCCATCTTCTTCTTCTTCACCTCCTTGTGTGTGTGTGTGAGAGAGAGAGAGAGAGAGAGAGAGGGAGAGTGTGTGTGCGATCGAGCATTACGAAGGCACGACGGCGGCGAAGCGGTTGAGCGCGGCACGACTGCAGCTTCTTCTTCATCGCGGCGACGAATCCACCACGAAGGCGAGCGTAGAGCGGTGAGTGACACACCCTTTGTTTTCTTGAGCTTGCTAGTTTAGGCTTGTTGTGTGCTTGGAGCCGTTTGTGGCTCGCATACGGTGTATTGGCAAGTCCCTTGCTTCGACAGTGCGGCAAGGAGCACACAGTGGGTCCCACCTACATTATACACCCCTATGGAGCCTTCACGGTCTAAAATGATATTTTTGTGAATAAATAGTCCCTTTTATGTCCAATATTCAATGAGCGGTCAAAGGACACTTAATTAGGGCTAATCACTTACGCTAATTAAGTGTAGCATAATCCCACTCCTACACAACTATAAATAGCCCCCCTTGGAGAAACTCAAGGAAACACACCTATATTTTCAACTCAATGTTGTTTCTTGATCAATAGTAGAGAAAACCCCAGCTCTCCCTCTTTCACATCCTCCCTCCTAACCCTCCTCTTTGGAGGAAGTGCAACTTACTCCTCCACTCTTTCTATTCTACAATCTCTTACTCCATCAACCCAATAAATCATTTGTAGCACCTCAATAACTTGTAAATACATCATGATCTCTCTCATGGTTATGTTAATGATCATTAAATCATCTTCAAAACTTTCAAGTGTCGCAATTTGTGATGGTTAGCCAGCGTCTGTCCTCCCCTTAAAAGGTGTGCGAGAAATCAAGTAAGTGTTCTATTCTCAATTTACCATTGGTTTGTTTCTCTACACTTATTCAATTGGTCTAAAGAAATTTCTCACTCCAACTCTCTTTTGCTTCATTACATATGCATGTGGCTACCTCTCATGGTGATTTTATTTGTGTCACGGCATTGTATAGATGGAGATGAGCTCTCTATGCAAAGTGTGTTAGTTTGATATAAGTGATTCTCTTGTGTGTTTGAGAGGCAAGTCTTGTGCGCATGATTTTTTGATGAGTGCTTGAGAGAGGAGGAGTTTGGATGTATTATGGGTATTCTTATGGGGAGAAGGTGAATGCTATTCCACAAATTGCATATTTCATTTGATGCACGGCATTGGGTTGCATAATCGTTGATGGTGTTCAAGTATCCAAAGTGTATATAGAGTAAGGGGGCTTTCAAAGTGTGTTGCTTGAGTGGGTGAGTGCAAGTGTTTTTTTTGATTCGTTTCCTTCTCCACTCCCAAAAGAAGGTGGTGCCCCAAGTAGTGTGCGTACCTCTTTACGAACATTTTGTGAGAGTAGGCCCATTGGTTTGGGTTTAGAGGCCCCATTTCAAAAAGCTCGCCCTCACCAAGTAAAAAGATTTTTCCTTCTTTCTTGGTGGCCTTAAACGTGGTCAGAATGTATTGGGCATGGTCCACCTGTTGCCTTGTTGTGGACTTGAGAACTTGAGTGAATGTGGTGGCCACTGCGTGATTTGGTGTCATATACCTTGGTGGCCTTTTTGCCAAAAAATGGAAGTGCTGGTGGTACAAGCAAGCTGGATCTTCCACTTGTTTGTGAATGAAATCTACAAAGGTTGTCGCAGTTGTCTCTTTGGTAAATGTTTTGGCCATCTTCCTGTCCCTTGCTTGCATGGTCATTCCTTCTGTGGACAATCTGAGTGCCTCTGCCACTATATCTTTAGTGATGACAACCTCGACCTTATTTCCTTGAGGGTGAGTGATCTGTGCGGTCCGATCTTCTTTGATTGTGGATAGAAGCTCATAAGCTTTCTAAAAATCCACTCTACAAGGCTCTTGTTCATAGAAATCCCTAAGTCCCAGCCTGCGGTTAGCGTCTTTCGTCTCTGGCTTTGCGGCTACATCATAGACTTCTTTGGGTAGGAGTTGCAATTCCACCTGATGCCCCTCTTCACTCTTGAATTTGACGGGGAATACTGTAGTGTGATGCTCTTCTAGCTATTCTCTAGAGAGGTATGATGCCTTGGCTGCTTTGACTGACTCGGGGTCAGACTCGGGGTCAAGTTGGTCGAGTTGATAAGCGGGAAGATCTTGCAATATCTCCTTTTGGTTGAGCTTCTTCTTGGCCTTCTCTGCTGCTTGCATGGCTCCTGTTTAGTGAATAGACTGCAAAGTTAGCAGATTTGTTGGAACTTTCTCTGAAATGTCCTTTAGGCTGAAATGCTGACAATTTTGGTCCAATTTTCTTCAAATCAATTTTTAAACAAGCATAGATGCTTAAAAACATGCAAGGAACAAAACTATAAAGTCAAAACAAATATTTGCAACCTAAGTAAATAATCATGATTATTTACAGCTGAGCAAAATTTTCAACTTTTTGCAAGCTTGGCTTCATAGGCTTGAAGTATATACCAAATACATGCTCTAAGTGAAATATGGGTTCATTTGGATGCATAGGGTGAAAAGGGTACCAAATTTTGGCTTTAGGTCTCTGAAAGAGTAGATATAAAGGAAATGTGAGATTTTGAGCTCCAAATTGGTTCAAAATTGACTAGTGGGCTTAACACACCATGTACTTTGGATGCATGATGGCAAAATATCTAAACTCCCCAACTTTGGCTAGAAAGTAAATAATCACGATTATTAACTTTTCTTCCAACAATTGGAATTTTTTGGTACAAACTGGTTCTAGGCATTGTATAGACCCTGTATATGAGATATAAAGTGATTTGGATCAAGAAATGTGGTCCATAACCAAGAAATTGGCTTGCAAAGACTTGTTTGCATTTTTTGACAATTTTCCAAGTAATGGGTGGTCACTTTGGTTCAGACTTGATTTTTGGCACGCATTCGGTGTGTACACATGATAGGTGAGGTGAGGTGACAATTTACAATCAAAACTGATGCAAAAGTAAATAATCGCGATTATATACAACAGTGACAATTGGTTTGCAAAGCTCACAAATTTTGACCTAGACTATTCCATACACCTAATACAAGTCCTAAATTGACTTTGGTCAAGTTTGGTCATGCTGGCATGACTTTGCGCTTTGTAAACTGTGAAATCACCGTATTTTGTGACTACACTACCAGTTGGTTTGGTCGGTCAACTTTGAGGCTTTGGACTTGTCCGCAACATAGTCGTGAAGCAACCTGTCCAATTCTGGCTCATGTGGAGTCAGTTTGACCCCGTATGTTGAATTTGACGCTTTGTAACCTTCGAGCTATTTTTTGCTTTTTGATGGCTTTGCTTGATGAATTTCACCAAACCAATCATATACATTGTATATGGATCTCATAAGCAAGCCATCTGTGGAGTCAGATCGGAATTCTGGAATTTGCCAAAAACCTAGCTTTTCTAATGAGGACTCCCTCAACCTAATGGTCAACTGATGATATAGAAAGGTTCTATTATGTTAGGGCATGCTCTGGTTCAAATCCCATCTGATTTGGTCGAGCTGGCTGGCCTCTATGGTCAGTTTTTGGTCGTAGATCTTCATGCACTGCTCGATTTCTAGGGTTTTTTCTAGGGCTTTAGACTAGCTACCGGATGTAAAAAATGGATATTTGACGAGTAAAGAACTTACTCCTCATGTCTCTTGTGAGACGGCACTGAAAATGGTCACTGTGGGCTCCAAAAAAGTCGTGCGAAAGAGGTCGAAATCTCTCTCTGCAAAGGCTCCGAGTGGAAATGAGGTGGTTTTAGCCTACCTTGGATATCTATACCCGGACTTTCTAAACCAACTTCTCCCAAATTCCCCCATTAATCCTACTAGGCAATGAAATCTATGTTAGACTCAAAAATTCCCGAATCGGATTCCTCTAGCTCATCTGCAAGAATTTTGCAAAAGTAGGCCTGGCCACCTAATTTAGGCTTTCTGCTTTCATCTTCTGATTTTACTAAAAAAAAATTGTGCTTGTCCGCCTTAGCTTTCTAATCACCTCGTCTCTTTCATTTTTTCATCTGAGCTTTCTGCTATTTATTATTAATTTTTGACATGTTTATTTAAAAAATCAAAGAAAATAGCAAAATGTTCTATAAAAGTAAAGTAAAAATCCAATAATTGACAAATTCCATTGAAAGACACAAATTTATTGTTTTTGGTTGGAGTTTTCTATTTTTAAGCCTCATTATCAATAGAAATTATGAAAAATACCCAAAAAATGACTATTTTTGATGATTTTCCGATAGTATATATACTATTTACACTCATCAGGAAGATATTATCAGTGAATTTTTCCTTGATCATGAATTATAAGGGCATTATTCAGTAATTTTACAAAAAATCACACGTTAACATCGAACTTTTTCCTCCCTCTTCAAACATTGCCCTTAATTACTTTACTTAGTGTCCTGCTTTCACCCCTCCTAGATGGCGTACTCTAGGATGACTGTGTGCATGGGTTGAACAATTATGTCTATGCATAGCCGTGGTTGGCTCTACCATGCTTTCAAGATTAATGAAATTGAAACCAATATGCTGTGCAAGAGCTGGGTCTTGAGTAATTAACTCAAGGGTTTCTGATGTCGAGGTTTGTTGCCGATGTCTTCCAAAGAGAAAATTTTGTAGCTTGTGTGCTCTCTATTTAACTGTACCGTCAGGATGCTTTAGCACGCTGATTGCTTGAGCTGTTAGTAGCACTATGACGGTTGTCAAGCTTTTTCTTGCAATTGGTAGCTCGGTTTGCTAGTTGCTGTATGGATTGGAGGAGTCGTTTGAGACTTAACTCGCCATTGCTTGATTGGTTTTACAGTATGTGGAGAGGATAAGTACTCCTTTTTCTTCCAAAACAATTTCATTCTAGGTTTCTTGTGCGGAGATGGTCGTCTCTGTGTCTTTACCCTTGGAACATGTCTTTGCTTTGTTGGTGAAGTCTTAGGCACCCAGATTTGAATCGGTTTATCCTTAAGCTGTGCTTTGGGTACCCAAATGTTCCTGACTCCTTGCATGCTACTTGTAGCATTTGATTGTCGAGGGGATGGAGAGAATTGACTAATTCGTGGTTTGGTCTGCTGATTGCTTTTTTTCCATTCCTCCTTGCTTGGTGCAATTAAAACAATGAGTTGTCCGTCTTTAGGTAATATCTTTAGCCGATTTGTATCCCAGTCTGGTACTGCTTTGTATGTCCGCATCCAGGGAATTCCAAGAATCATCGTGTCATTCATGTGCTCATCTGATAAGCATACAAACTGATGAGGACATGAACATCCATGTACTATCACGTTCAACTTGACAAATCCCAATGTTGGAGTTGGGTTCTTGTTGCATACTACTAGCCATAAGGGGGGTTTGCGAGGGACTAATAATTTACAGACGTCGTTTAACCGATGACGAATGCATCGCATAGAGGAGGCCCATCTCGTATAAGCAAGGATATTATTTTAAAAAAAATTTGTTCATCGCATAAATAACGGCCATCCTTGCATAATTGATGCAAAATAATTAAAATCACTGCATAAACAATTTGATGACTTTGCCTTGCTTAAATGACGCAATGCAGCGAGGCTAGTAGCGATGACTGCACACTGCCCCTGCGTCTCTCATGTGAGGCACTTTCATAATAGTCCCTCGCCCCTTTCAAATCACTCACGGGAAGCTTCACACAGCAGCGCCACTGCAAATGGAGTAGCTACAGGCCGAACGAGGGGTAGGTACCTCCCCCCCCCCTCCCCCCCCACCCCACTCCCAGTGTTCATGACCTATTGTGTGTGTGCATAAACGATTCAGGTTCGAGGTCTCTCCCTCCCGCCCTCTCTCTCTCTAGTATGTGGACACACCATCGTACACCTCTTTGCTCGTGCTTTGTTGGTACAACGTTGCTCGAGCTGTTGTTTGATTCTACTAAACCTTGTTGTCACACAGACTATTTGCCCCCAATTCTCTAAGTTGAATGCACAACTCGACTTGCTACTCAAAGCTCGACTCCTAAGCTACTAGGAGTGTGTGTAACCTTGCAGGCCCCACTCCTAAGCTACCTTACTCAATTTTTCTCTGCTACAGCCCGAGCCTTGATGCATTCCACTTCACCTTATTGACACACAGTAAAGGAAGGAGAGGAACACAATATTGGGTGGATCTATGAGAGTAATACCTCTCAACTCCTCATTGAGAATTAGGAAATTTCGGAGGTCATTTGGAGGGCCTTCTAAGAAAATGTATTTTTTGCACTCTCTCTCTAGAAAATATGGTGAATAATAGAGGTGGTTCGTTCATGGTAAAAGTTCAAAAAGTGTACTTTAAGTAGATTCCTTACTCTTCTAAACATTCGTTTGTAATGATTGAGGGATAATGTTCTTTTCAGTTGCATTAAATGAACCTCGTCAACATGGAGGGAATGAGGCTCACATGGAGGGACGAAGTCGCAGCCGCCTATTCACTTTCCATTAAGCCTGCACATTTGGCTAATGGCGCACTCCTCAAATGGCACAAATGTTACACAGAAACGAGCCAAATATCACCTTCACATTGATTTGGACAATGAGTACCAACCATTGATTAAGCCTAGTAAAGCAAACACACATATACCTCTCGCATCCATAGACACGCTCAGAGCTCAGGGAGCTAAACACATAGATATCTGGATGAGAGGATCTATCTATCCTAAGAATCCAATGACTAATGCTTCTTCACCGTTTGTCAATCCTACAAGCTTATTGACCTTTGCTGGTGATGGAGAAAAGGGCCTTTTGGGTTATTGTAAATCTCTTACAAGGGAAGCTGAAACTTATAAGGGCATTCTCCAAGCTCAACAATGTGAGATTTTTTGTCTTTCACATTAACATTCTACAGATCAGGTTACCATTTTGCAATACAAAACATAGGTACAGGAACTAAAAGGAAAGGTGCGAAGTTGTCAAATGAAGGACACCATCTTGGGTGGTCGTATCCGAAAGAAGAAATTGCGCAATCTTGAAACATTGCAGGTTGCATCCGGAGGTCTCGGAGCCAAAAATTCGGTGTCCAAGAAGAAGGGCCTCCTTTCGAGCCTGCTTGATGTTCTGTGCGCCATGCTCACTCAGCTCCAAGTTGTCGTTGTCTCCCTGCTCATATATATTATGCTCTACTTGCATTCTTATTACTACTACGGCACTACTTTGCTTCACGCGCCCCGGGTGCCACTTGGTGGTTGAATCAGGAATTGCCAGCTTCATGCTCATGCAGGTGAAACTTCTTAATGGCTTACACATGCCTGCAAACAAATTGGGACTCAAGATACATATTTTCAAGCTTAATATCGACTGAGGGTAGCAGTTGGTTGTTCGTGCATATTATCGAGTTGTTGGCATCATATTTATACGCCTACACCAACTTGAAGATGAAGCTGTAAAACTCGTACGAGGTATTGAGAGAGTTGTAGTGTTAATATTGTAGAAGTATGCTGCACCTAGAAGGTAGTCTCCATTTGCTGTATTAGATGATGATATATGGGAGTTCTCGAGGGATTATCCTTCTTGGAGACTTTAATGCATGGATGGGCAGCCTTCTAACGGTCTTCTATGACACCACGCCGCATGGAGGCAATGATGAGAGAGTTGGATACCATATTGAGTTGGGCACTATGATTGGGAATATATCTAGAGCTCATGGCCCAGTACTCCCTAGATGCACCCTCCTATCTCTTACAGCGACAGAGATCACTGGACTCATCGGCTCGACTTAAAACAAACCTAATTTCTTGCAAGCTGCTGCACCAAGCACAATTAAAACTAGGGATTGATACTTTTCTTAATGCAAACTTGATAGTCATCTTAGATTAATCTTCAAAGACTTGTGCACCTACACACTTTCTACATGCACTTGAAAATGCATTATGTGCAAATGCAGACACAAGCGGCCACACGAGCACCTCCTTTATTCGGTGTATGCATATATTTCTTATCATCCTGAGCTACAGATCACCGGCGGCACCGCCGGTATTAGCTATCTAGTTGGGTTTCACTTCCTTCAGCTCCTCCACACTCAAGAACTTCTCGAACATGTCACATAACCTGTTCATGGGTGCCGCCAAGAGGCCAACTACCGTCTTGAAAGAAGGCCTCTTAGGTGCACTCGGATGCCAGAACCTACGCAATAAACATTCCTAAGAAAATGTAGGCAAGAGGATAGCCAAGAAAACATACCACAGAGCCGTTGTTTAAGCGACGACCAATTTTTTTTAAAAAGAATATCCTCGCTTATACGAGATGTGCCTAGTCTATGCGACGCATTCGTCATTGGTTAAACGACGTCTATGAATTATTAGTCCCTCGCAAACCCCCCCTATGGCTAGTAGTGAATCCTCTCTTTTTTTGTTAAGGTCGGGGGAAAAGTGATCTACACCATTAGGTTAGCTATCCTTCCTAGCCGTATGAGTTGTTGCATCTATAGGATTGCAACCATTTGAGTAGATGTCATAAAATGTACGAGCAATAATGTTCCAATTGACACGTGGTGCGAAGGAGGAATCCTAGCAATAGCATTGCATTCGACACCTCAATGAATGGAATTTCCTATGTATCTATGTGTATCTTTGTATCTCTATCTTTATTGGGTCCGGAGCCATGTTAGGTTTCACGAATCTAAGATTGTGGCATCGTAACTTCCTTGCTTTTACCGCCCAGCATGGAAGGCCAGAGTGTTGGATTTCAAAGTTGAAATCGACAAAAGATCTGTAAAGGAAGTTCTTGTTCATCATGTGTTTACCCATCCGGACGTGATAGCAAACGGTGGAAATGTGTCAGATATACATCAACCACATTGCAATTGTAAGTATTCTTGACATCTGAACTGCATTTGATTTGTCATTTCACTTATTGATACTCTCATTATAACTTTTCTTATATATTTTGCAACGTTTATCCCTCTTCTTATGAGCAATGTCTCCATTCTTCAGATCTTAACTACATTAGATTTGTCATTTTGACTTATTGATACTCCTAGTTCAACACTTGTTATATATTTTGCAGATGTTTATCCCTCTTCTTATGAGCAATGTGAACCTGTGGAGTGCATAATAGGCCTCTTGGTTATTGTTCATGCCCACATTGGTTCTCTACAGTATTCAGGGAGAAGCAGCAAAAGCCTGGCTGATGAAGGAATATTTTTCTATGACCACTTCTACCAACTCAGCCTGGGGAATAAGAATGGCATGTTGGTGAAAGTGCCTCTACCAACCGATTGGAACACTGTGGACTGGCCAGTTCCTGGGGAAACAATGGTGGAGGCAATGCGAAGTAATCTATACAAGGATATACAGAGGTCTCTACGTAGCTCTATTCCCACCAAACTGGTTAGAATTGCAAACTTTTGTCCTGCTCCATTGTTCATAGAGTTGTTTCATAACTACAATATACGTGTTACGAAAACTATGTTCATGTGCAAGTCATTTCACCAGTCATCATGTGACAAACTTCTTGACAGAGGATGGTATGTAAAGGAAGAGATTGGCATACGGTGCGAGGTCACGCTTAACACTCTAGTTGTCAAGTACATGATTGCAAGCCAATCACTGTTAGTCTCCTTTTGGTATATGCGATCACAAATGCTCAAAGGTAAGTACATTCCTATGGACCAGGTTTCTGCAGGTCTGGAAGATAATCCTGTCGTGGATGTGGAACTGATTGATAAAGAGCATGGCCTAATGTTGGTGGTTACAATAAGGGAGCTATGCAGTCTTCTGCAGTTGCGGCATGACATAATTGAAGAGTCAATGGACAAGGACCTTTCAGATTTTTCATTTTTCCTAACTGGCTCTAAGCTGATGCGGCGTAGGGAAAAAGATATTTTGTGCAAAGAGTTGGATGGTCAAGTTGAAATAGTGTCAATGTAGCAGATATTCTTGTGAACACAAGTGTATACGAATGACTTTCAATACATGAAGTTTTTTGAGCTCATTTGTCAATTGTGCTCTGTGAATATAAGTGTTCTTGAAATACATTTCTTTAGCATGTCAAATCTCTCCCTCTCTCTCTCTCTCTCTCTCTCTCTCTCTCTCTCTCTCTCAATGTTAGGCAAGACAAAGACATGATAGAAGAGTCATCTTAATTCATTAGAAAGTACAAACTCGTCCGTGAACAATGGATTGAGATTACAATTTATGTAAGTATGGAATCAAAATGTCTTCAAGGTAAAAATCAAAGGAGTGCCCCTCGAAAGAGGGTGGTGAGATAGTTGTTCCTGGTGGATTTAGTTCTCCCTTTTCAGGAGTATCATCAATCAGTAGTGTATTATTTGCATCAAAGGGTACATCGATTTGGCTAAATGGTTTGTACAAAAGAGGTAAATGTGGTGTTTTAGGGTGGTAGTGGCCCTCGACGGTAACACATTTTCTTTGATCATACAAAAAGGAAAAATCTGACGTGTGAGCGCCGCATACACCGCAAACTATTGTAACTAGTGGCGACAAGTTTTGCCTTTGCATTGAAGACCATATGGCAACTTTGAAGTGCGAAAGAAGAAACTGAATAAATTATTTGGTTCCTGGACGAGCCACGACTCGACAAGTTCCCATCCGAAATGTTTGCAAATCCTCGAAGGGGTCTGCTATATTCAAAGGCACGCGCATCAGCAGCAATCCATTGAGATCCAAGATAATCAACCTCTATACAAGTTGACAAGTACATATAAGTAGTTAGAAGCTAAACATATTTTTCCATACTTGAATAGACATTACCAGAACAACCGTATCTACAGGTAGCAAGGGTCCATATTGGGTCTCTATAGTGTTGTCGTCGTTGTTGCTATCCTCTGCTTTAGCTTCACCATTCACATCTTCATCAAGGGTCTCCCCCATGGCTCTTTCTGCCTCATTCAGGGTTTCCTCCAAGGTCTTTTCGACTGCCTCTGTTGGCCGGCTTGCATCATCCATAACCTTGTGCTCATCCGTATGCCTGCTTTCCTCATCCATCCTTGCCTCATCCATATCAGTTTGCTCATCCCTAGGCCTGCTTTCCTCATCCATATCCTTTTACTCATCCGTAGGCCTGCTCTCCTCATCCAGGGTTTCATCCATGGGCTCTTTTGGCTCCTCTACTAGCTTACTTGGCTCTTTGACTGTCTCCTCCATAAGCCCCTCTGGTTGTACACTAGCACCTTCCATATGCTCATTTGACCTTTCTTCATCCTCAGCTCTTTCACCTTCAGCTGATATGACCGCCTCGGCCCGTTGTGATTCCACTGTATCTGATGCAGGAGTTTGTCGTGGTGGCACATCATGTATTTTCATATCAATTGTGCGGTTGTCCAAGCCGCTATCTTCACGTTTTCTGGGGCTCGACATAGTAAGCAGGTGTTGTATTAGACTTACCCGGCATCTTTGCAAATAATCATATGTGTAGTTTTTTAAAGCACTCTGCAAAATTGAAAGACCACATGGTTAGAAGTCTTGTATAAAGAAAACCAAAACTGACTGAATGCATTGCCAAATGGTTACCTTAGTCATGAAAGGTTTTAATGCAAAGTAGCTTTACAGGACATAT
>NC_140939.1:49648434-49658434 GCF_014529385.1 Adiantum capillus-veneris | reverse complement strand
GTTGTTCTGCCCAGTATGACTGTTGTGCATTTAAATGACTACGGTGGAAAGGGACAGGGACTGAAGAAGTATAGGGAATTACCACCTGCTTGATGACATTCAGCCTGCCCTTTGCACCAAAAAGAGTGCAAACTTATTCAGGAATCCTTTGGCTTTATGATTTACCTGAACAGCCTGTTTGGATTCCTCATGCAGAATCCTGATGAGGTATTAGAGGAGCAGGATGCAGCACTAGACGAAGAATGCGAGGAGACAACACATATACAAGAAGTCGAGGAGGTTGAAGATACAGTCGACCTTGAGGTTGAGTAAATTGAAGTACACAGAAGTAAGATGCTCTCTGTGAAAACCACAGAAATCAAACTACCTTTGGATGTCAGTAACTTCACTGAGAAGCATGCTCAGATGATGCTGCCTGTTGTGCCTGACTTCAGGATTGGAGACAGGACCTATATCTTTTTACATGATGTGCAAAGCATCTTTTATTTAACGAAGGACTTCTCCCTGGCTATCATTTCCAGAGTCCAAGAGGAGAGGAGTGGATTTGTTTCAGAGGATATTAGTGATGATGAGGCAATGGAAACATCCAGAAATCCAATGGAATGCCTCCGAAGATGCTTTGAGAAAGCTAAAAAATACAAGGAGACACTACCTGATGAAGCCACCTTCCAAACAATAAGACAAAGCCTAAGACCATCAACAAGTCAAAAAGAAGTGGAGGATTGGTTTAACCATTCAGGTCAGGGGTCAACTACATCTGTAGACCTGTGGCGCACGAAAACCTCTTTCTGCAGGATGAGAGCTTCATGGTAACTGTGTGTGTGTGTGTGTGTGTGTGTGTGACTTACTCAGACATGATATGTGCAGTCTTGGATTGCTGACAAGGATGACTTCCTTCAACAACGGACTCGAGAGTATCGTGGAAGGGATGCGGCCCTAGCGCAGTACGTTTCAAAGCTTTGCGAGTCGCCGATAGTAGTTTTTCACAATTCCATGTCACAAGAGGGTTCAATAGCAACTTACACATTAAAGACACTATCACGCTTCTTGGGTGGACCCATGCTGCCCAAAAGTGCAAATAAAGTCATTCTTGTGGACAAAGTATTTGCTAGAGATTGTTTTGGTTACTGCCCGGGCTATACAGGTGGTCGGGCAGTGTATTACGACACTTACACAGCAATGGCACTAGCTCTTGGCATACAAAACCCAGATGAACTTTTAGAGTATGGAAAACATCTCATGATTCGTTACAAGGGTGATGTGCCAAAAAACAAAATTGAACCTTCAAAATCTTGATACACTTCAAGTAGCAATTGTATAAGATCATGTATTACAAAAATTTTGTACAATGTCATCCACTCAGAGTATCTTTCTCCACTTGTGGTTCACATACACCATTGTCTCTCTCCACCTTCGTTGACTTTCACGAGAACCGGAGTTGTTGTATGCCATTGATCTTTTGACTTTTTGTTGTTGTAAATGTCTGATGGTTTGTGCTGTTGCTGAAGAGACCAAGACTTCTTTTGCCTGCATTTGATGAATGATTCTATGATAGAACCATTCAAATAGTTCTCTCAAACTGTTAGCCTTGATTCGAGAGCCATCGTGTCGTGTGTGCTTGAAATAAGCATTTCTCACCATGTAATGATACTTTTCCATCCCTTGGGTATTCCATATTGCAGGGTTCCCACACTTTTGTATAAAATATGGTAAATGATTGAAAATGATGTGCTGGATATGAAAACAGATTACTTAGAATGTTTTACACTCACATAGTTACACATAAAAGAGAATCAAATACACCATAATACCATGTAGTGAGTAATCTGGGTGTCTGTCCATGCTGTCTTGAATGATTTTTTAAGAAGGTTGAGATTCTCCTTAAACTTGTTCATATCACCTTGTGACCAGTCATCTTTGTCGCACATCAAAAATAGGATGTCTATTGATCGCCAAACCTCAGCCTTCGCGTTACGAGTAGTTGGTTCTTGATCTTTGATTGCAATATGTATCTTTTTCCAGCTATGATACTCTACCTTGCTAACATAAGATGTGTTATATATTTTTCCATGTTTTGTTAGCTTCGGATCTTGTATTCCTTGGGGTTTAGATAAAAACCTCCATGCATTCACCCCACCGATGGATAGTTTGCATGGGACATCCTTCTCAGCAGTAGATCTCTTTGCATCCCGCTGGATTTTCACATTGCCACCATGAAGCCCCATATCCGACAGTACCAATTCTAAGAACTGTAGGGCTACTTGTCGCTCTGCTGAGTTCTTAATTTTCCAAGCAAACCAAATATATAAGTAGAACAATTTCTCCACAATTCTACAAAGGGCATGCATTGTATAGATGTGGACATTCACAAGTGGTATTTTCAAAACCGGTCGAAAAGCAGGGTCCTCAATGTGACATGTTGGAGCTTTTCTCCACCACTTTGGGTCCATGACCTTTGCAGGCTCCATGCAAAACAAACACGGTGACTTTGCCATTGCACCCATTCCACAATTATACATGCACTTTAATGTTTTGAGGTCACCTACAAGACAAACACGGGAGGTAATTGGACATATCGCTAATCCGGTAAGACAAATTTATAACTCTACATTTCTATTCATGTTTGACTTGGGAAGCTAAGCATATGAAACCCCTTAAACTGTCCAAGAAACATGATTCTATCACAAGAAACAAGCATATGTTTCATAGATTAGTGAAAGAACTGTTTGATAAATTGGCACTGTTTGTTGAATTGTTATTGCTTAACAAACTATTATTTTTGGATAAGTGGTTATTGATTGTTATCAAGAATTGGTTGATCATGTTTGAAGAATCATTTAAAGAGAAGAATTGTTGATAGAATATCTTTTGTTCTCGCGGGTAGCGAGATGATTAGCGGAGATTAAGCTAAAGTTATCGGCTCTCTTTTGTTCCTCGCGGTTAGCGGGATGCCTGGCAGTTAGCGGGATGTCTGACGGTTGTCGTAGATTGTCCCAACTCAACCTTACAAGTGGATCAGCCACACGCAACTCCTCTTCAAATGCTTTAGACCAAACTCGTACATCACTCTTCAAACAAATTTGGAGAAGGCGTAACATCTGCGCAGGGTCATGAATCTGGTTGATAATGCAGGCAACCTCCATCTTTTCCAAAAATTCTTCCACATCTTCATCACTTCTTCCATGAAACTCCGGATAAGAGAAAGCCATGGCTACCCAAATTATGATGCTTTGAGAACCCCTTCGAACACACGTGCAAGAACCCAAAACTTTTCACTACCCAATCCCTAGAAACGTCAATGGAGCTCAGCTTTAGATAAGGACAAACACATGCACATCAAATGAGTTTTCATAGTTAATCATTGGAATGACAACAGGCAAAGGACATTCCAGGATCTCTCTCAATCTTCTTGGCCCAAACATAAAGACTATGCGCTGCTGGAAAAAGATCTTCCTGGACACATGAACATTTATCTGGATTCTTTGAGTTAAATGAAATGGAGTGAATTGAGGGCCATTTTGATCATCCATTAAAGCCAACCATGAAGCTCCCAAGAAGGCACACCTAACTTAACCTCTGATTTTGCCAAAATTTCAGCAACATAACAGCATAAATGGCTCAAAAGACCAAAAAACTAGCCATCATAACTTGGAAAATTTTTGGCAGAGTTTCCCCAGAAATAGAGCAATGAGAACCCAAAATATAGACTGTATCAGTATGCATAAACTGCCAACAATAGAACCCGAGCATCAAGTAGAACTCACTAGTACATAGCCTATGGCGAGGTCACAAAAAGGGTGCTCCAGCTACCTGTATCACCGAAAGGATCTCTACATTTGAGAATCCCCCAGCTCAATAAAAACCTCACGCTATCGACCCTTACACGAAGGCTAATGCAAATCGCGTATAGTCAAGTCTCAGAAATGACTTTATCTTCCAGACCAAGTCTCAGAAATGGCTGGGACTGCCAAATACAACCAAGTATGGCTCCACAAATGCGTACAATGGCAGTTTCCACAGGTAACGTACAATCCAGCAGACAATGCGCTCAAATAGGCGCCAAGTGATGCATACCCTCAACAACTGCAAGTGACATCACTGCTAGTATATCACTGTACTCCAGCTACCTGTACCTGTGTTAATCACTTGTACTTGTACCTGTAACCTGTAACCTGTAACCTGTAACCTCCTGTAACCTGTAGTCTGCAACCTGCAACCTGTAATCCCGAATCTCGAAGCTTGAAGCTCGTAGCAGAAGGTACTCTAAGAAGATCCTCCGTGGGGGCGCCAAAAGAATGTGAGCGGGATGAAAACACACACAGCGCCGCTATAACGACCCGACACACACTCTTGGGAAGATACACACACACACACTATGGGGCACCACTCGGCTTAGACAACACACCTGGCCGAGACAGGGAACACACCTCTGGAGTGAGAGGAGAGAGACTATCCACTTGCCCACTCCACACAGACACACACACACACACACACACACCCAAAAAACTCAGCTCAAAAGAGGAGAATTTCTGATGTTTAGATACAATTGAGCTTGGGCCAACACCAATGGGGCAAATAGCTCACACAATATGGGTAAAATAAGCCAGATACAATCACAAACTAGAGCAGAAACTTCGCTCATAGGAGAAACTTACAGAGAAAAACAGCAGGAAAAGAGTGAAGAATTTGGAAAAATGGACAGCGCCATCGCGTCCGGAACGGCCCAAAACCCCAGTCTACAATGTCAAAGTGCTCAAATCCGACCTCGGATGAGCAGTTTACGGCCTAAACAGGCTCCAAAATGAGCAAAAAGACACCTGCGGCTGTTCCTCCTCTCTTCTCCACGTTTTTTCTAGTCTTCTCTCTGTTTTTCCAGTTCCCACACTTAGCTTTATTACTTGGGCACCCTTGGCCTTTTAGATGACCTCAAACGGACCCCGAACAGGCCAAAAACTGACCTCGCAATGCATAGTTGTCACCTTTTTGCATCATTCGCACACCTGGCACTCAGCTTTTTTCCAAAAATGCATCTCGCCACCACGTGAAGTGGCCCCAAAAAGTGGTCCTAATGATGACCTTTCTGCATAACTCTCACAAGAAAACACCCACGTTGTGTCCGTCCTCATCCGCGTGCAAATATTGACCTCGTTCGCCCTCCTGACGCCACTAGATGCCATCTGACGCACTTGCTAACCTCATGTCGTCGGCCCGCAGATAGGTTCTTCGAGATGTTTTACACGCTATAAACTCCTCATTATTGTAGAAAAACACAGTGGTACTAGTAATAGTGAAAATCGATGCACTATGTACACCGTGTCCTACCTGTACACATGTGGGCCCCACGTAACCACCTGGCTCTGGAAAATGGGCAATCCTTTATTCGATGCACCATGCATGGGTATGTACATATGCGCAATCCCTTGCGCCAAAAAACTCCTGACAACGTGCTCCAGAACAACCGTCCTTTTGTCAAATCGATGTCTATATGGAATTAACGCAAGGACAGAGAGTTAACGCAAAGGTGCTGATTAGGCGAGGCTTGTGTGTTGGCCGCATAGAACAAGATCTTAGGGCTGATCTGGGGAAATCCCTTCGGGGATGAGAGAGAAGGGAGGAGCGATGGTTGATCTGGCTCCATCGCACAGAAAACGCAGCCTGAGAGGTGAAAACGCTGGAAGTTTGCAAAAAACACAGAGTGGTAAACATTGTGGATGAAGGTGCTAAGACTGAGAGATAGAGAGAGAAGAATACGACACCAGAAAATTTGTCAAATCCTCCTCCAAAGGCCCCACTCTTGATGGCGAGAGCGGTCTACTATTGATTGCACAATCTCTACAATGCTATGGACTTGCGGACGATGTCGACAATGATGAGGACAATGACAAGACGGGATGGAATCTTAAAAAACGCTCTCACCTATGTCGGCATCAAGCTCACACCCTGCGCAATCTCAAACAAGCCTACAAGCTCTACGAGATCACCAACGATCTAACTCCGGCTCATGATCCTGCATCAGGCGAAGCTGAGCCTGATCAAATTGGCCTTACTCTGAAAGCAAAACCCACGTGACCATAAGTGCAGAGTCGACGTGGACATGAACATGGCAAGAAAGCCCATCCGCCGTGCATCTATGGAACATATTGTCAAACATCGTCTTGCCTATAGTACCACCTTTTGCCATGATCGATAGCTTTGTGAAGGTTACCTTTATGGCAGGATGGCTCACCATAAATTTCCTAGTCTCATGCTGCTACAACTGAACCTAGCATACATATCTACTCAAGCAGATGTCAAAGCCAACCTGTGCTGAGCAGTCAACAGTAGACCGCAATGAACAACAATGGATGGTGTTCTTCCAGGAGGTAGCATCATGCATTAGGAAATTTCGGAGGTCATTTGGAGGGCCTTCTAAGAAAATGTATTTTTTGCACTCTCTCTCTAGAAAAAATGACAAATAAAAGAGCTGGGTCTTTCATAGTAAAACTTCAAAAAGTGTACTTTAAGTACATTCCTTACCCCTCTGAACATTCGTTCGTAGTGATTGAGGGATAATACTCTTTTTAGTTGTATTGAATGAACAACGTCAATACGGAGGGAATGAGGCTAACATGGAGGGACAAATCCGCAGCCGCTATTCACTCTCCATTAAACCTGCACATTTGGCTAATGGCGCACTCCTCAAATGGCACAAATGTTACCCACAAACGAGCCAAATATCACCTTCACATTGATTTGGACAATGAGTACCAACCATTGATTAAGCGCAGTAAAACAAACACACATATACCTCCCACCTCCATAGACACGCTCAGAGCTCAAGGAGCTAAACACATAGATATCTGGACGAGAGGCTCTCTCTACTCTAAGAATCCAATAACTAATGCGTCTCCACCGTTTGTCAATCCTACAAGCTTATTGACCTTTGCTGGTGATGGAGAAAACGGCCTTCTGGGTTATTGTAAATCACTTACAAGAGAAGCTGGAACTTACAAGAGCATTTTCCAATCTCAACAATGTGAGATTGTTCGCCTTTCACATTTACATTCTACAGATCAGGTTACCATTTTGCAACATAAAACAGAGGTACAAGAACTAAAAGAAAAGGTGCGAAGTTGTCAAATGAAGGACACCATCTTGGGTGGTCGTATCCGAAAGAAGAAATTGCGCAATCTTGAAACATTGCAGGTTGCATCAGGAGGTCTCAAGAAAAGAATCCAAGCATTAAGGTGATGCTTCTTGGTTGGCTACATTGTCTTAGTTAAGTAATCACTTTGTTTTTTCTTGTTATGCATTGTTTTCATGTGCCTAAATAGTGTTAGTGAAGCAAATTTTCTGTTATTTACTTATGCATTGTCTTCATGTAGAGACTCAATCTATCCTGACAAGGAAAACATTGACCCCAAAGCCAATATAGGAAAGAGATTGAAGCCACTTATAAGTAGAAGCCTGGCAGCAGATATAGTACATGACAAGAAGTTTAAGGTTCTACAAAGAAATGTAGTGGACCGCTTTATTTCAGAGAACTCAGTGCCTGCAAAAGAGATACAAGGCACACTTGATTCACTTGGTGTAAGCAAAAGAGGATATTCGGCTATCCAAAAGTCTGTCTCAACCATCTTTGTTAGGAAGGGTATAAAATCCAAACTTCTACCATCAGCCTCAAGTGTTTGGAAAGAGAGGCTTCAGCTTAACGAGGCACAGGGAGACTATCTTGGACAACCCTTTCATATTAAAGCAACTTACAGTGGCCATGGAGCCAACACTGTGGCATATGATGAGTTCAACAATATTTTTATGGACCTGCGGATACTACAGAAGAGAATGGTGGAGTTTTACAACGTCACATTTGAAGAGTCACGTGGACTATTACATTTTGTGTTAAAACTGGATGAGTGTGAGCTTGTTAAAGAGAAAAAGCTAGAGCGTGTTACTATTACTTTAATGAATAGAGCCCTCTCAAAGTGTCCCAGTGATGATCCTTTATATTTTAGTGTTCAATCAGAATCTAACATATGGTGGCTTGGTGCGTTTGAGGTAAGCGATATTCTCAAGTAAGCTCAAATATTCAGATCTACTTAAGTCTCATTTATTTTGTGTTGCAGGTAAAGAAAGAAGATCATGAGATTCTATATTGGGTGTTCCATCGAACTAATATTCCGGAGCTGATTGATCGACAGACTAACCAGGGAGAGGTACTACGTCTAGATGGAAGGGGAGACTTTCAAGTTCAGTGGCATCTTGCAGGTGACCTTAAAACATTAAAGTGCATGTATAATTGTGGAATGGGTGCAATGGCAAAGTCACCGTGTTTGTTCTGCATGGAGCCTGCAAAGGTCATGAACCCAAAGTGGTGGAGAAAAGCTCCAACACGTCACATTGAGGATCCTGCTTTTCGACCAGTTTTGAAAATACCACTTGTGAATGTTCACATTTGTACAATGCATGCCCTTTGTAGAATTGTAGAGAAATTGGTCTACTTATACATCGGGTTTGCTTGGAAGATTAAGAACTCTGCAGAACGACAAGTAGCCTTGCAGTGCTTAGAAATGGTACTGTCGGATATGGGGCTTCATGGTGGCAATGTGAAAATCCAGCGGGATGAAAAGAGATCAACTGCTGAGAAGGATGTCCCATGCAAACCTTCCATCGGTGGGGTGAAGGCACGGAGGTTTTTATCTAAGCCCCAAGGTACAAGAGATCCAAAGCTAACAAAACATGGAAAAATATATAACACATCTTATGTTAGCAAGGTAGAGTATCAGAGCTGGAAAAAGCTACATATTGCAGTCAAAGACCACGAACCAACTACTCGTAACGCGAAGGCTGAGGTTTGGCGATCAATAGACATCCTATTTTTGATGTGCGACAAAGATGACTGGTCACAAGGTGATATGAACAAGTTCAAGGAAAATCTCAACCTTCTGAAAAAATCATTCAAGACAGCATGGACAGACACCCAGATTACTCACTACATGGTATTATTGTGTATTTCATTCTCTCTTATGTGCAAATATGTGAGTGTAAAACATTCTAACTAATCTGTTTTCATATCCAGCACATCATCTTCAATCATTTGCCATATTTTATACAGAAGTATGGGAACCCGGCAATATGGAATACCCAAGGGATGGAAAAGTCTCATTACATTGCGAGAAATGCTTATTTCAGGCACACACGACATGGTGGCTCTCGAATCAAGGCTAACAGTTTGAGAGAACTATTTGAATGGTTCTATCGTAGAATCATTCATCAAATGCAGGCAAAAGAAGTCTTGGCAAATTCAGCAACAGCACAAGCAATCAGACATTTACAACAACAAAAATCTAAAAGATCAATGGCATACAACAACTCCGGAGCTCGTGAAAGTCAACGAAGGTGGAGAGAGACAATGGTGTATGTGAATCACAAGTGGAGAAAGATACTCTGAGTGGATGGCATTGTAAAAAATTTATGTAATACATGACCTTATACAATTGCTACTTGAAGTGTATCAAGATTTTGCAGGTTCAATTTTGTTTTTTGGCACGTCACCCTTGTAACGAATCATGAGATGTTTGCCATACTCTAAAAGTTCATCTGGGTTTTGTCTACCAAGAGCTAGTGCCATTGCTGTGTAGGTGTAGTAATACGCTGCCCGACCACCTGTATAGCCTGGGCAGTAACCAAAACAATCTCTAGCAAACACTTTGTCAACAAGAATGACTTTATCTGCACTTTTGGGCAGCACCGGTCCACCCAAGAAGCGTGATAGTGTCTTGAATGTGTAAGTTGCTATTGAACCCTCTTGTGACATGGAATTGTGAAAAACTACTATCGGTGACTCGCAGAGCTTTGAAAGGTACTGTGCTAGGGCCGCATCCCTTCCTCGATACTCTCTTGTCCGGCGCCGAAGGAAGTCATCCTTGTCAGCAATCCAAGACTGCACATACAATGTCAGAAATGACACAAACAGAGAGAGAGAGAGAGAGAGAGAGAGAGAGAGAGAGAGAGAGAGAGAGAG